>NW_016158501.1:105274-118524 GCF_001687245.7 Rhagoletis zephyria | reverse complement strand
AAACCCGAAATAATGCATATGAGAAAATACCGAAATTATGCATATGCATACTTTCGTTTTAAAAGCGAAATAATGCATATGAAAAAAAACGAAGTAATGTATACATGCACAGCAACAAAAACCGAAATAATGCATGCATGCACAATTTCAGTTCAAAACCGAAATAATGCATATGGCAAAAACCGAAATAAAGCATACATGCACAGTTTCGGATGAAAACCGAAATAATGCATATGTGAAAGACGAAGGTATGCATACATGCACAGTTTCGGTTGAAAACCGAAATAATGCATATAACAAAAACCGAAATAATGCATGCATGCACAGTTTCGGTTGAAAACCGAAATAATGCATATGGCAAAAACCGAAATAAAGCATACATGCACAGTTTCGGATGAAAACCGAAATAATGCATATGTGAAAGACGAAGGTATGCATACATGCACAGTTTCGGTTGAAAACCGAAATAATGCATATAACAAAAACCGAAATAATGCATGCATGCACAGTTTCGGTTTAAAACCGAAATAATGCATATGGTAAAAACCGAAATAAAGCATACATGCACAGTTTCGGTTGAAACCGAAATAATGTCTAAATGCACAGTTTCCATATGCGCAATTTCGGTGCCCCGATGATTACGCTCTTTGAGCGTGTGCTCGTTCTCTGCCCATGCCTGATTTAAATCATTATTTCGCATCACATGTTCGCGTTTCCTCTTATTCTTTAGAGTTTATCATTACTCCCTCATTCCCTCATTTTTATTAATTCCCTCACTTTTATGACGTCACAACCGGTTGCTCACAGCTTGGTTTGCGCAATCTTGTATTCTATCACTTTTGCGTTATTAGGCATCTTACACTCAGGGCTGCCAACTATCCTAAGCTATGAGGTGCCATATTGAGGATAAAAAAAGTGTCAAAATCTTCCAAATAGAAAAATAAAAGTGCCAAAAATGGTGCCATCCTTTTTAATCCTTCCCATTTAGCAATAAAATAAGAGCCACATTTCTAAAACAAAAGTGCAATGCCAAAATAAGATAAACCAGTTGAATAATCTTTGAAAATTAGAAAATTTTAGTTGAGAAAAAGAAGTACGTGCAAAGGATTTCACAAAAAATGTATTGAAATGTTACTATTTTGAAAAGTTGCATTTTGGCACTAAGTGCCAAATTGAAAAATTAAGTGCCATTTTATGTAAAATAGGGCAGCCCTGATTGCCTACACTGTGTACGGCTGAGAATAAAAATTCTCAACGCGTAGCATATGAGAGCTGAGAATATGAGTGAGAGTGCAAGAAAACTCTCAAACACACTTGTTACACGGGTAAGAATATTCCAGTGCTAAGAACTTATGAGAACTCTACGATAAGAACGAATACCCACTCTCATTACTTGTTAGACGGTGAGAATGAGAGTGAATTCCTATTCCCAAGGTATTTACTCTAATCGTTTTCGGGCACCTTAATATACAGAATTATTCCAAAATTTCATTTTTGCGGGAAAACGCAATCAAAGTTTCATCAATTCATACAGTTGTTATACAAAAAGAGAGATGGAAAGACGCATATCTTCGCTATTTTTGGGAAGCTTAGTCATCCGTTAGGCTGAGATATTCTCCTTGAATTTAAATTTTGAATTACTTCTCTATATGTATTATTAGACGTGAGATATGCATTTATATCAAAGACGCAGTGCCAGCGAAAAAAAGGCTACTCGACCCAATTTTTTATTTATTTCATTAATACTAACATTTCGATTTATGTATAAACGAAGCTGGCTCTTGGAATTAATATACAAAATTGTCCAATGAGACTATTAAAAACGTTGATTTTATAACAAAACTTTCCATATTCCTGGTTTTAGTTTCAATTCCCCACCGAATGATGATCAAACTAAAATGTAAAAGATAATTCAGTAATGCCAACTTTTCCGCATATGTATTTTTTCTTTGCCGAATCAGAGTGAGAAGTTGCCAACGTACAACACTTCATAATTGCATCATGTTGAAAAACGACTTTATCAACCGTTCTCATAGGGTTTGTTAAAAAAAAACATATATATTTCGACACTATTGGAAAGAGTAATCGGAACCACGAGTTTTCACGCTCAAATTATCACGGTTTATGAAAAACCAAAAAATCTAAGGTATTTTTCATTTTATTTATGTATGTGTGTATATTTTTTGACTTTGGTTCCATTATTAGTTCAGTAGCAAATTTCCTAACATGTTTTGATGAATAAAAAAATTACTTACAATGGGCAGCATAACTTGTAAAAATTTTGGAATGATTTTTAAGTTACGTAATTTGTTCTAGAAATAGAGTAATGCAGGTGTAGGTCGCGAAATGTTTAAACGAACTAATTTATCTGCATCTACATACACATGTACATAGTACATATATATGTACGATTTGATGTTAGCTAACAAATGCATATGAACAATATTATTTTCACGTGGCTTTGTAAATACAATTCTATATACAATAATTGTATGTTCTGACATTTAGTCAGGCATTTTCTAAATAGTTAAGTGCATAAGTAAATCTTACTTAAATCTTATCCAATACACAATAGTTTTATTTAAAAGTAGTATAAGTTATTTTTTTATAAATATTGCTATGAACATAAAAACTTATTACATACATATACAGAGAATAGGCTTAAATAGTTTCAGTTTCCAAGTTTTAAGACACTTGGCACAAAAAGTTATCGATTTGGCGCACCTATTCTTATTCAGTTATTGTACCTTAAACTTCTAATCACAATTTATCACTTTTATTTAGCAATTTAGCACCCACATTATGCACTTTTAAAGTTTATTATAACATACGTATGTGTGTACATATATGCATAAGCTTACATAAGTCTACATGTGAACATTTTTCACTCTCATATACACACATTTATTTTATGTATCAATTCAATACTGCGATACTTATGTCTACCATATTTCCCTTCAAAAAATTTATAAAGGATTATCAGATTTCTCGTTCCGCCACTTTTCCAATAACTCGGTCATATTGCATTTCGCTGGCAGTGCTTCGGTATGTCTAAAAACCCCGAACGGACGCAAATTGTATATCAGGTAATCCAGTACAAGCATATAGTGAGGTTGAACATAATGAAATGATATTGCGTAATCCGAACAACAGTCAAGACCCTATGAATTAATATATACAAGTATACATATGTATGTATGGTAAATCATTACCTGTACATATCGATGGTCCTATGCAATAACGACACAATTCAAAATGCAAAAAATAAAAACCCTTACTACTGTTAAGTGGCTTATGTCTCTTATCCTTAACGAATCCTTGTCGAATCTTTAGCAATCCTTACTGCTTACTTTAGTAATGGATGGAAATAGATTAGACAAGGATTAGAGACAAGAGCCACTTAACAATAGTAACAGTTTTTATTTTTTGAATATTGAATTGTGTCGTTATTGTAGAGGACCATCGATATGTAAACGAACATAAATTATTTCGTTTGTTACTCACATCGTCGGTTTTGTAAAAGATGTAACGCCAGTACCAATGCGATTTGTCATTCGGTATGAGATGCCCCTGCGGGCCGAGTGGAAAGAAACGTCCACGTTTGTGTTCATCTCGCGAATCACCGGCTATCACACCCACATTCTGCAAGCAAGCGCCCATTTCCTTATCTTCAGCACCGCCACTACGATTACGACAAAGTTTCTTATTTGGATATGCAACTTGGACGAAACGCCGCATGGCCTCTTTACTCAATACGTAACCCGCGCCACCAGACATGTAACCCTGTTTGGGAAAGAAATGTTTTCGCTAAAACATAGTGTACTTGTTAGACCTTTTTTCGCTGAACTTACTTGTGTAACATACTTCTTAAACTTGCAGCCAAAATAGACCGGTGTCTTGCTGTCCATTGGGTGTAAAAAGGCACGCAAATTCTCCATTATGACGTAACTGTATGCATGTACAGTATGATAACCAAAATTTTAATAACCCTTTAATTAGGCCAACAATAACTACAATTTGCTCACGTATCATCGTCTGCCTTCAGAAACCAATCAGCCTCGTCAAAGTGATTGTCGTAAATGTATTTCATCGCCTCCCTTGTTTTGTTCCACAAATTGCCACGCCCTTCCTTAACAACCAGTTTTATACTTCCCAGCTTTTCGTCGGTCTCCGAACTCATAAAAAGTAACCGATTGCAACGTTTACCCCACGTTTTCTTCACATAAACCGCCTTCTTTGCGTGATTAGCTGGACTGGTAAGCACCCAGCATAGAACTCGCGTCGCATTGAAGAGCTGTTCAGCGAGCGAGTTGTCATCATTGGAAACTCGTGTTTGCAAATTTTCTTCGGCTGTATATAGTGCTGCTGGATCATCATATTCTTCGTTTCGACCCAGGAAATTGCCGCTAGGGAAACTCAGTCTAATAGCGCAATCTGTACTGCGTAAAAGTTGCGAGAAACAAAAACCACTTACAAGACCGACAAGAAGCATTAAAAGTGGACGCACGTGATTCGAGATATTTTGATGAAGCATTGTTGCAGTATGTTGTATGGCAAACGAAATTTTAATGAGTTGTACATTACCGCAAATTTCGGAATTCTTATGTTGTAACTATAATCTGAAAAAATTAAGAAGATAGTAAATTATATTCTTGTTTTCAAACAATTAATTAGCTGTTTTGGGAGAAATCCGTCGCTTTCGAATGGAAAATATGTATTGAAAATTTTCTACTAGCACAATCATACGAAACTTCGATATCACGGGAGATAGATTCCTCAAATCACTTAGGGTGTTACAGCGCCAATCAAAAAGAAGAAGATCATGTCTATATCCTTGTAAAGCTCATACAGCTCATCATTGCACCGCCTTCAGTATTCGCTATGGCCAACGCGCAAAAGCCCGTAAATCTTCCTCAGAATCTTTCACTCGAACAATTCAAGAACGACCTCATCAGATGTTTTCATTCTCTATGCTTCTGCGCCCCATTCACCTGCAGTTCAGGTTAAATATATATTCAAAATATTTAACATAAGTGACTTATAGAGTGGTGATTTTTATACGACGAGAGAGGACTTAACTTTTCATTTTCCTACTCCGACAAAAAAGCAGCACTTGTTCGCAAGTTATTCCCACGTTTCAATTATACCCTAAATGGTACATCCATTGGCACTCGTACTGGCGTTCCCGATAGTACCCTTACTGGTATCTCACGCTTCGATCATACCTACGGTGACCATCCGTCCTTTATTTTAAAGGGCAGTCCTTTATTTTAACCCACTTCACTGTATAATTTTCTTCAAAATAAGGGACGCCTTTTGTCCTTTATTTCTTAAACTGTCCTTTAAATCGGCTCTGCATTTTTCAGAGGTAAATTTTTAAACGCGGAACTTGAAAAATAAAAATGTCCCTTATAAAATATAATGAAAACCTTCGCCGTTTTCTCATCTAACCTTTAGTTTACCGGCCACTTTATCGTCTCGATATACGAGTTTTCGTTTTCTCATCAGCGCATTAATTTCTCGAATCGATAAACTGTTGCTCACCCGATGCAACCTTTAAAATTTGTAACCAACTTTAAATTTTGGTTTGGTTTTGGTGCATGAGTCAGATATATTAGATATTTCAACCAAGGTTTTGGTTTTTGCTAACAGTTGCTCCTGCTCTATATTGGTTTATGTTGCGTTGCCAACCTTTGAAATTTTATGACGAATGTAGTGAAGTTTCACTCTCGGAAATGTAGTGAAGTTTCACTATACGGAATAACAAATTTATTTTTACCGGCAAGGTAAGAGAACGAAAACACTTTAAAGTGAGGAACAATTTATCTGCCCTGTTAGTAAAGGCAACTTTACTGCTTACATTAGAAAACGGCCCTTAATCGGTTATCTTTGTACAATCTATAAAGCACAGGGAAAGTTGTGCCCATGATCGTGTTGCACGCTAAGTTTCCAGTTTGGGAGAAATTGGTGAAGCGGCTACCAAGATATACACATGTAATCATATAAGTAGGCGTGACTACGCCCATTTTCCAAAAATGTATAATACTAAAAATCATTCTAAAATTATTGTAAATATAAATTTTGGGTGGATAAGCTTCAGTTGTTACCAAAATTTGTCAGTTTTCATATTTCTGAAAAAACCGTTATATGGGAGGTAGACGTGGTTTTTGTCAGATTTTGTTCATTTCCAATACCATCCGTGCTACCGCCTAAATAATTGCGGTAAGATATCTCAATTTTTACTCGAGTTATCGTGTGCACAGGCGGACGGACGGATGGACGGACAGACAGTCACCGCTCGTTTTCTCTTTTTATTCAGATCATTTATGTATACATTTGTCTACATCTATCTCGATTCGTTTTGGCTGTTACAAACAACCGCTATGTGAACAATGCTATAATATCCTTGTGCACAAGTGTGCTCGGGTATAAAAATGCATAAAGAATAAAATCCTTAATTCTGGTACATTTTGAATGCTTTATAGGTACAATTTCTATGCTTTATTATCTACGTTTATCTATTTTCCAAACGCAACACTGGTATGTATTCAATCGTTAGGCTCTTTGAGATATTCTATATTTTGATATAACATACTAGATATTCGAACGTAAATATGTACATATCGTCGTTTAAAGTGCAAAACCGCGTATGTGAGGTTGTAGAAATTATTTTCTAGAGCGTAAAAACACTCATATTTCAAAATGGTCCTTTTTTATAAGCAATCGCATTTCTGGCTAGTATATTTCAGTACGAATGGATAAGGACTGAGCCAAGAGCTTGTGTGAGCAAATCCAATTTTTGGCAGCCAATGTCAGTTACGCGGTTTTGCAGAATGACGATACGCGGTTTTGTACTTTAAACGACGATATGTACATATATAAATATATGGCATCGTAACTACTATAGAGCAACCGAGCAATATACGCTTAATTTATTTCGAAACCAGCATTTGCATTCAATCGGCCATCAGGTTTGGGTAAATGAAAGGAAAATATAACTGACGAGAATAATAATTTGGTATTCAAAAAAAAAAAAACGCGAGAGAAAAGATTGTCGTAAATACTAAGGCATTGCACGTAAAACAGCAACATAAAATTGTGCTGCATTTTAAATGCTGTTACCTTCGTACTTTTAGTATGGATAAACCAAGCCATATAGAATTGGTAATAGCTAGAGTGTTAGATTAATCGCATTTTTACCAAAACCATATAATTTAAAGATTACAAACAAAAAAAAAAAAATCAGTCAAAACCTCACGCTTAGTCTTATTTTAACTTTTTTAATACATTGTTTCATTTTTTCTTCTTTTTCGGATTAAAGTAGTGCTCTTGCCGCTGTACAGTGCACTACGATCTGGCAACTACTACTTTTATTTAATTAAATTCAGTCAAATGAATAACAATTCTTACTGACAACAGGAAAACAGCTTAAATACTAGTTGAAGTAATTGTAAAGTAAATTACGGATTGTTCATATTGGAAGCACCAGGTCCAGCTCGAAAACCTTATTCTAGAACTCGAAAACCGAAAAATTCACATGCTGCAACCCTTGTGGAAACATGTGCAGCATTGCCAGCTATCAGTTGTTTTTCGAAGAGAGGTTAATCAAGGAAAACAAAGCGGAAAGGAATTGGAAAGCACTCAAGTGCCTATTTGTAGAAAAATTATTTGACTTTACATATTTTGAAGGAAACGATGGCTTCTATTGAAATGAATTCGCGTCTATGTCATCTTCTGGTTGAATTGTTGAACCACAAGCCATTACTCCTCCTATGCCTGAAGAACTGGTTCTCAATCCAGTTAATGCAATAACAACTTCTTCCAAGTCATTCAAAACATTCACTTTGTAAGGTCCACCACCTGTTGCGATTGCTTCTGCCTTCGGCCGTGCTATAGGATTATAACCGTTACTAAGTAGAATCTCCTTTCTGTGTTGCCGGAGAAGAGGGGTTTCCGCTTGTCAAAGATATGCAACATTTCTAGTGCATATAACAACTCCGGCTACGCCATCCATAGTATTTTTGCGCAGAAACTACATCGAAACTTGCAAAAAGTGCATCGTGCAAGCCGAATTTATTAATGAATTAGTGCTCGGAAATTGAAAGCATTTGTTTTTAAATTCGGGTTATGCGTTTGGACACAACAACCGAAAATCATTGTACAAATAACTAAACCGGACCCAAGTTTCTCGATAAGGGGCAACAAACTTTTTTTTTGTCCGTTCATACAAAGCAGTGGATAAAAATATACGTATACGCGAAAGGCAAATTTATCGGTTTAAAAGAACACCACTAATATTTCCTCCAAACATACATCGATTTACATCTTTTATTTCTCTTCCGACACAGAATTGTTTCCGTACAAAATTACGCAAAAAACTGTAAATTTCTTACTCGTTCGTTTTTAGGCATGTCATTGTTATGAATTTCGAACGTTCGAAAATACGATTCGGCTTGCAGCATACTATTTCTACGATTCGTAGCAAAATCCTTATACGAAAGTTGCAGAATAGAGGTGTTAATTCCGGTTGTGTTCTTGATAAAGGACCATTTTTAACGTACTTAGATTTCGAAAAACCTACATAGAATAGTGGAGCGCGTCGAAGGTTGTGTAAAGGGACATTGAAAGACAATCGGCCCTACTACGGTTGTCGACGTCGACATCGATGTAATTTTTTCATCAAAAAATAGCCCTCGTAAGTCAAACTCCTGCTACGCTGACCACAACATTTTGAGGAAACGTGTTCCTCGCACAAATACTGTGGTCAGCGAAAAATTACATCGACAACGACAACCATAATAGGGCCGAATCTTTTTAAGAGAGAAGGGCAATCAATTGCAACATTCACGAGAAAATTCCCGGAAAGTTAAGCACTTCGATTATGTAAAGATTTTAAAAGTAGAATCTGGCAACGTGCCTCGTATGAGGGCATAGACTAGGGATCCCGGCCTTTTTACGTCCCAAACATCTCGGGATTCTTGGCAAATGATCCCGGGATTTTCAGGATTTGTAATTTGCACTTATGGCAATAATAGAAACTTCATTTTCTTGACCAGTATTGGCTATATTTTTTTTTTATGTAATAATTAATATTTTTTATAAATGTCTAGTTCATTATACACATCACACCGTGCGATAGTAAATTTTACACTCGAAAATCAATATATTCGCGAAACCATACGCCAAATATGGTAAAATTGCTTTTTTAGTTTTTCACTCTCACGTCAGTAATCCAAAAATGATTTAAAAAATTCAGGGAAATGTGCTTAGAGAAGAAGTATGGGTATCAAATTAAGGAGGAAATTCTGTAGAATTTAAACAGATTAAAGTTTTTGGTGCAGAAGGACTGGTAAGTATTGAAAATGTCCTTTTAACATTTTATCTTTGCTACTTCGCAATATTTGTTTTTGAAAAAATTTTATGTTAAGGACTTATATAAACTCGATAACATCCTCAAACTTCGTCCTTCTAACTTAAAAAATTACCCACCTAGTCCAGGGTTGAAAAAGTAGGTACAATTGTACCTTTTTCCGACGTTTGATGACTTAAAGGTACATTAGGTACAGACACTAGATTTTAGGTACAATCCTCTTTTGATCAGATGCATTTTTAGTTTTTTTTTTCTTTTTCCTTTACCGTGCTAGTATATTTACTTTGCTTTTATTTTGAAGAGTAAACAATTCTAAAGAAAAGTGGTCAAAGGAAGAAATTAAAAAAGTCATATTATGTATTATCTTAAACATTTTAAATTGCATTTAGAGCAGCCACTACGAAAAATTACCACTTTGCTTAGCTATCCTCAAATTCGTATTTTTTTTCTATTAATTTTAACGGTTATTTCCACTAAGTCAAATTCAATGGCATTTGCGGTCAAATGAGTGAAAACAAATTGTCAAATGGGACTAAAAGATGGTCTTTTGATTGATTTAGATCAGAATAGGCCTTCAGGCGTGTACATCCGCTGCTAAAGCGGCTATTTGTAAGTTTTTGGCCCATAATATCATCGATAAAGGTAGGGATAAAGGAAAGAAAGCTGTGTCAAAATATGGCGACAAATTTTGTTGTCAAAATATGACATAATGAAAACCAGCCTTTATTCACACATACAGTTCAGTGTCTAGGATGTCTTCAAATTTCATATTTTCTTTATATGAGAACTATAGCTATTTGACCCATATTCGCTTTTTGATTTCTGGAAATATATTTAAAATGCTTTCGAAGTTACTTCCTGCAATTTGATTATTTTCTCTAGACTTGCTGCACCTATCGAAAGGAATCGGATAAATGAGCAGACTTTTCCTGTTGTTTTATAAAAAGCTGGATAAAGAAGTATACTTCGCAAAGTGTGTTTTTTTGTCTTTTTCGCCAACGTTTTTCAGTAGCCAAAATTAGACAAAAACAACGCTTCTCCGATTCCCATTAGATTATATGTAGTCTATAGATATAGGCTCAGTTAAAAAAAAAACATCCATCTTTTGTATACATATTTTAAATAACATTTATAAAAAAAAAACTTCAAATGAATGATGTAACTTTTTTAGGTACAATCTGTCTCATTTAGGTACATTTATTTTATGATATTAGGTACAATCTCAAATTTCCATTTTTCAACCCTGACCTAGTCGTTCTTGTGAATCCAAAAAATTTTAATTATTTTAAATTCTAAAGAAGTTTCCTCTTGCATTTGGTACCCTTTAAAATAAATCCTGACGTCAGAGAGAAAAAATAAAAACGCCACTTTAAAAAAAAAATAGTAGTAGTAGTATTTATTTATTATTTATTTTATAGTAGGAGACCTTCTCAAACAATAAAGAAGCAATTTTTTCGATTTAAGTTGTTGAAAAGTAATGAATATCCAAATCCCGGGATCGGAAAAAGCTGAAAAATTAACATCGCTAGTAGCCATAACCATTGACATAACCGATTCACTATTATCGATTACACTGTGCGACAGCCGAAACCAGCCGGAATTTGTTAACATTTTCTGAAAGTATACCCGTCCGGCGGTAAAACATTCGATGCATTTGCAAAGTTAGCTCGTATTTTTATTTTATGGCCTGCTAAAGTGTTCAAGTCTCGGCCTAAGTAGTTTTCAAAAAAGTCAAATAAATAAAAGGTTAAGACATATACATATAATAAAATTTCATTGGAAATATTTTCGTAGAACATTTAAACGCCTGAAAGGGTGTTTTGACCCTTACTTCAAGAAAGCCCGCAAAAAGCAAATTTGGAATGTCGTAAGTAATTGGTACTATATTCTAGAAAATTATTCTTCGGAAAATTTCATTGGGGGTCTTCTCAGGCAAAAACTTCATACCACCAAAGTAAGTCTATAAAATTAAAATAAAAAATTAACAGAACAAACTTTAGTGGGTTTTTATTTAGTTTAATTTTTTAATATTAGCAAAATCCGAGCTGGTTTGAATTGTCATTAAATTTTCGCACAGTGTTATGGGTATCATAACCACAAACAGCCGATTTTTCGTAGTCAACCACGTCGGTGTTGCCAGACGCGAAATATGGGTAATATCGTAATATATTTACGCAGAACTTCTTTCACTATCACTAAATTCTTAAAAGCAGATCATAATACTGTGCGACAGCACAAATCGGTATTAAGTAAAACCAAATGCAAATAATACTCTTAGGTGTGAATATTACTACGTTGATGGCTTTTTCGAGTTTAGCTCAAATAAGGGAATCCTTGCATACAATTTATTATTTAATTTGGGTAAGTTCTTGAAAAGTATTTTTAGAAAATACTCATATAAAGCCTTTTGATACGAGGAATTAATTTTTGCAGTTCGTTTTTTATTAGCTCTGCGCTAGATGGCGCTGTAAGCCAAATACTAAAATTAGGGGACTCTATTAAAAAAAATTCGGTCACGATGTGAAATTTACATTATTCGTACCAATTTTAAGCACCGCAATCAATATTTTAAACAGAAATTAGTTTATTTATTGTATTTTGTTTTATTATTTTGACTGCTATGTTTTAAAACTTTCCTTCTTCTTTGCTTTTTATTTTAATTATCAAAATCATCGTCATAATTATTCTATTACTCTCGCTTGAGAGTGTAATTTGCTATTGGATTCTAAAGGTTTTAGTCTGAAAATCGATGGAACAACTATTTTCAGGAGTTATTTTATTTTGTGGGTTTTCGGTTAGAGCAATTTATCACTTTCGTTGGTGATAAAAAATGGTTGATTGTTAAAGAAAATATCAAAATGCAGCTGGTGACGTAAATGCAAGCAATAACTTTGTAAATTTTTCACATGACAATGTTTTGAAAATCAAAATAAAATGCAAAAAAGAAGGAAAAGCTGCAGAAAAAGTGGACAAACAAACACAACAAAACGCAAAAAAAACAAAAATTTCTGTTTAAAATATTAATTATGGTATTTAAAATCACAAAGCGACTGAATTTTTTAATAGAGACCTCTAATTTAAGTATTTATTTGAAGAAAAAATCAATAAAATTCAGTCAAACGGGACTACAGCGCCATCTAGCGCAAAGCTAATATTAAACGAACTTCAAAAATGAATTCCTCTTATCAAAAAAAGTATATATGTAAGTATTTTCTAAGAATATTTTTCAAGAACTTATAATAATTAAACAATAAGTTGTGTGCAAGGATTCAATTAAGGATATCTTCCTAATTTGAGCTAAACTCGAAAAAACCATTAACGTAGTATTATTGACATCTAAACCTATCACTTGCATTTGGTTTTACTCAATACCGAGCCAACAAGTTTGATTTTGTCGCACAGTGTAATAAATTATGTACATCAAATTAAAGGTAATAACTTGTGTTTTCTGAAGTATATACATTTCTTTGGCATTCGTTATGAAATTTTTTCAAAAAAGGCCATTTTATGAAAAAATACGATTTCTTTTTCGTTTTTTAGTGTTTTTGAATTAGAAATACAAAAAAAAACATATAAATTATGTACAAGATAAGTTAATTGTTAAAGTTAATTAAAAAAATCAAACAATTTTAATTTAAATTTTTATATACTCTTTATTTTTTTTATGTGTATTGGTTTCTATTTGAGTGTATTGAGAGTCGTTCAATCTGAAAAGGCCTTATAAGAAAGACAATAGGTTTGTTCGTCGAAAATCCAGCGATAATTACACTGGACCACAAATTTCAACTTTTTCTCTTTACCAGAAACGCCGTTATGAAATTCTTATGTAAAATCACCCCCTGATTCCGAAAATCAAGGTTATTTTTAATTCTATGGTACC
>NW_016158501.1:95159-103823 GCF_001687245.7 Rhagoletis zephyria | reverse complement strand
TCGACCAGTGTTATCACTCAAAATATCAGATAGTAAGAAAAAGTGCTCCCAAATTCTCTTTCATGTAGAGAAACTTGCAATTTTCTGTACGAACGCAAATTTGCAAGCTTTTCTGCCAGCTAGTGTCCACGGTTGAATTTCAAACCAAAGAAATTTGTATAGATTTTTAAAAATTTTTTCAGAGGGGCAAAAAACAGGATCTATGTACGTGTATATATCTTGTCAGTCCGACTTTCTTGAACATACGTTTCAATTTCTTTGTCGGGTTTACTATATCGACTCTGGTTGAGATTGCATTCCTATTAAGAATACAGTTTTTTTGCCGAGTACCTTTCAAATCATTGGAATTAACTAAATTAATTAAGTAAACAAGTATTAACTTACATTTTTCATTTTAAAATCGCTCCTGTTTGTAAATTTTGAAATTAAACGAACTTGTTTATTCAAATTATCGTCGACAAAAAATACAACCATGTGCCACAATCATATGTTTTTCCTAATTGCAAACTCTTGCTGGCAAAATTTTTTCCGGCTCGAATTTGTAACTTTTCTCTAAGAAATAGTATTTTTACTCGTGATTTATTTAAATAAAACATGTGAAATTTAGTTGAAACATTTAGCCGTTTTTAGCCGGTTTTATTTTCAAATTTAGCCGGTTCGACCAAAAAGTTGTGACAACACTGTTTGAATGTATACGGAGACTGCATTACCGACGACAAGATGGATGTCCATGCTAGTTTTGAATTGTCTTTGTGTTCTACGCTCTCTGAGCAAACAACTACGCAAACGAAGCAGCAAACAACTTCATCCGTGATAGCCGAATGGTGAGAGCTGCGTACTACAAGCCTGCAGGTCCCAGGCTCGATCCTCGGTTGAACCGATTGCCAAAAAAATTTAGTTTTTATTGTTACATAATTTTTTTTTTATTTGATTAATATATTTAATTTTACTTTACTTAATTTTCGTTCGATTTTTGTTATTTCCCATTTTTTATTTTATTATTAGTTAACTAAAATTTTTAGAGTTTAATTTTACCAAAAAAGTCAATGGCAACTAACTAAAACCAACTTTAAAAAAATATAGAAGTTATAACTGAATGACTAAAAATAAATAAATAATATTTTACTGGCCATGGGATTCGAACCTTCGACCTCGAGGCTCGTAAATCCACATTACTGCCGTCTGTCAAGGCACAATTTTGATCAGATCAACTGCGCTGTTAATCCGGATCAACGTTGCCGTCTGTCTGTGCTTTTATCGACGTTACCGACACCGTGCTATATGCATAGCGCGGCCTAGCGTGACGTGGTGTGGCGCACCGGTCGCGCGGGGTACGCCGGCCGCCACGAAGCTAAGCAAATTTAATGTTTGAAAGAGCAATAATATCAATGGATTTTATTTCGCTTTAGAAAAGCTAATAAGTCAATTGACCTTATTTCCGTTGATCTTTCTACCTGTCACCGATTGCTCTTTGTTCAATAAACATACCTCCAAGTCAAAATTAAACATACCTAGCAGGGTTGCATTGAGAATCTGACACAAGTTAATTGCCAATTAATTATTAGTATGATAAATTGGGTAGCATTTAAGGCTTAAATTGGTGAAAAGGTTCTTGATTGCCAATTAGGCGCCTGTTTGAACATAGTCCTAATATAGTTGACGGCGAAGGAGGACGCGTAAATTTATTTTCGCGGTCAAATATTTTTGGGGGTGTAACAGTATGTAAATTTCCCAAAAATATTTGCGGAATGATGCCGAAGTGACAGTCCTTGGCCAAGTATAAATCTATGATTACGCGTCTTTCTTCGCCGAAGTTTTACTTAAGCGCCTTTTTTCGTGAAATTTTTTACACGTTGTTGTTGTTGTAACAGCATACAGTTGCTGGAGTGACAGTCCTTGGCCAGATATAAATCTGGGTCGTTCCGGTTACGTAGACCCGACTGTCGTGGGAACGATTTTTTACACGTCTTTTTTCGCCGTCGAAACTCTAGCGCGCCTTTATTTGTGTATAGTGACGTTATACATATTTAACTGTAAAGCCCTGTATGCAGCTCTCAAGAAAACGGTCAAGAAAAAATTGCCATTATTTCGCGTGTGTGTCCAAGAAATTTTGACATTTTTGATACCTCACAGCCTGTTGCCTCACTCTTTCCGCAAGAAATAATGGAACGGGCATATATTTCTGTTCCAAACCTGGGTTGCCTTGTGCTCTTTTTTATATTATATTTTTATTATTATAAAATAAAAAGCTTATTTTTACTTTCTTAAGAAATTTACTACGCTTTCTGCTACGGTTTTCTAAAGTTTTTTGTGAAAAAAGAGCACAAGGCAACCCAGGTTTGCAACAGAAATATATGCCCGTTCCATTATTTCTTGAGGAAAGAGTGAGGCAACAGGCTGTGAGGTATCAAAAATGTCAAAATTTCTTGGACACACACGCGAAATAATGGCAATTTTTTCTTGACCGTTTTCTTGAGAGCTGCATACAGGGCTTTAGTATCCAGCTCTTAAGAAAATGCACAAGAAAATTTTCGTGTTCTTTCTTCTGCTTGAAATAGTAGTAGGCCAGTAATTTTGACGTTTGATAATGCACCGTGAATAGTAAACAATGGCAGAAGAAGAGCGGTAAAAAGTAAACAAAAGAAACAATCTTTTGCCTATGACCAATTTGTAAGTTTATAACAATATTTTTATTTAAATTTATTAAAGTACATTTTAATTTATTTTGATTCAATTTCAGGAGATAGTTTTCACTGATATCGGAACATCACTATATCTACCGAAGAAATCTATTTGTCGGACAGTCGACTTTTAAAAGCATTAAAATTGTACCATTTTTTATATCGAAATATTTTCGACATCCCTATTTTCAAATTGTTCTGCCTTACCAATATATAATCACACATTCTACAAAACTATTTTTTACCGACTAACAGCCCTATTCCGGTTTTGCAACAGAATGACAATTGATCATCCTTCATTGTCGTGATTTTGTCATTGTCGTTGCACGTTGCTATTCCTAACAAAGAATGACAAGCGAAAAGCTTTTGTCAACTTACCATGCATGTTGAAAAGTTCATTGTTGTAGAAACAGCTGGTCAACGCTATTATTTGCAAAAAATATGAGCGGTGAAACACCAGAAAAGTGAGTATTTGTGTGAAATAGATAAATTCGTAAAATTAGACGTGCAAAATATAAGCGGACGACGTAGGAGCAGCTCCAATTTTATGTGCAGTTTTGTAGGGAGCATCCGGAGCTGCTCGTCTTCCACAAGCACGGCTGCGCAAACAACTAAAATTTCTTCTGCCATTGAAATTAGTTGATTTTTATATTTTTTTCACAAATTTATTAAATTGTCGCACTTTTTAAACCAACACTAACATATGTTTTTGCCTTGTCACCTGCCCAAAAGGTCATGACAATAAAAATGACAATTGGCATGATTCGAGCTTTTGAATTTTGCTGCGAATACCAAAAAGCTGCAATTGTCATTTTTAGATCAATTGTCATCGCGGTGAGTTTTGTCAGTGTGGCGGAATAGGGCTGTAAGACTTGAATTATCAATACGGCAGTGGTGAAAAGTTCAGATAGATTTATCAAATAGGTATATGCCGTGCCTGTTTGTCGCCGGAAGATCGGGTGCATCTGCTAGATTGGCATCAGCCTGTTGACTCTTTGGATATATCATACAAAGAGTGTTTTTGTAAATGTACACAAATTAATTTAAGTTTGAAAGATGATCTAAATGAACTCGATGATGCCCGGACGCAATATCTATGCCTTGATTGTGCCCAAAAACTTAAAGACGTTTATGATTTTATTGAAAAGGCGAGAAGGGCTGATAATGAATTACGTTGCACACAAACGGAAAAAGTGAAGATAGAAAGTATAGCCAACACTTTTGAATGGGTTCCAGTACATGAAGAGCTAATGGAAGTAACTAAGATGCCAAATACTGTAGATATGGTATATCAAATACGATTTAGATATAATTAAATAATAATTATTTTCTATTTGTTTACAAGGATCACGTAGAGGATATAAAAGTATCACCAGAATGGACTGAACATTTTATGGATGATGATGAAAAATCTGCATCAAATGATAGGTTTGGGGGTCGAGCAAAAAATTTGTACGAATTTGTACGAATTATCACGATTTTTGCCCAAATCGCGTTCGTGCAGACCAAAAAATTATCCAACACTCAAAAATTGTGAGAGCAAAGTGACAGTTCTCTTGGAGAGAAGTTGCAAATTCTTGCTGGAAAAAATTTTGCCAGCAAGAATTTGCAAACACGAAAAACATGTGGTTGTGGCGCATGGTTGCATTTTTGTCCACAATAATTTGAATAAATTAGTTCGTTAAATTTAAAAATTTATAAACACGAGCGATTTTTTTATGAAAAAAGGAAGTAAATAATTGTTGATATAATTAATTTAGTTAATTCCAATGATTTGAACTTAATTCGGCTGAAAAAAATGGTATTCGCAATCGGAATGCAATTGCAACCAGAGTCGATTTAAGAAACCCGACAGCTAGTACGATGAAGAAATTGAAATGTATGTTAAAGAAAGTCAGAACAACAAGAAATATACATGTATATCTTGTTTTTGGCCATCCGAAAGAATTTTAAAAATTCTATAAAACTTTTTTATGTTTGAAATGCAACCGTGGACGCCAGCTGGCAGCGAAACTTGCAAATTCCTGCAAATTTGCGTTCGTGCAGAAATTTGCAAGTTTCTCAACATGAGAGAGAATTTGAGAGAATTTTTTCTTACTCTCTGATATTTTGAGTGTTGGATAATTCTTGCTGGATTTTCGACGAACAAACCTGATATCGAACACGAAATAAATATTGATAAAAAACTTAGTACTGACACTACAACAACAACAAAGTTTCTAGTTGAATCGGATAAGGATATGCAGAGCGGCAATAACTTAAATGAAGCTGGGCTGGTCTTATCGAAAAAAAGTAAACAACTCAATCTTGCTCATACAAGACCTAATAACGTAAAGAAAACAAACAAAGTAAAATCCGAGGTGAAAACAAAAAAGAAAGTCAAGGACATGTCTGAGCCGGTGAAGTGTGAAGAATGTGGGAAAATAATGAAGAGAAGCTCATTAAAAAAACATAAGCAACGTCATAAACCAAAAACTTTTCTTTGTCAGGCCTGCCGTAAGTATTTCCGTTCCTTTTAACTTGTGGACTAATTTCTATCTTTGTTGAATTTACCTTCGCCAGCAAAAACATTTAAGGAGTCATGTGCCCTAAAAAATCATGAGCTCTGTCACAATGAGAATCGGGAAAGATTTCCGAATAAACAGAAAAAGAAGAAACAGAAAATATGTTTTTTTTTGTGGGTTTGCAAAGTTTATTTGACTGTATTGCCATCGCAAAGTGTGCTGAAGATGATTAAAAGCTTTACTAAACTGTATTTTAGGCACTTATCATGTTTCCGCATGCTAAGGCATACTGGTAGGTATAAGAAGAGGGCCTCTTCCAACCCTTCATATTTGAAGGTTTAAGTTTCAAGATCATGATTTGGAGATCAAGAATTGTAGCACAAGTGCCCACTGATTCAGCGATAGCGAAAAAGGGTTGCTTTAACTTCAAGTGATTTGTCCTTGAAAAAAGAATTTGGCAGCGCCACGAGATTAAACAGTAGGTTAAAGTTTTTCTCCAAGCCGTGGCGTTGCAATCACACTGATGCTTATACAACGTTGAAAACGACAGGCCACGGGCCACAGCAGCCAATTTGTTATATTTTTTTGGCGTAGAATACGTCTTACCTTACGATATGGAGGCTATGCTGAAATGTTGTAGTTGTAATTTTTAGAGCTTCACGAAAACGCTTATTGCACGAGAACTAATGAAGCGATTTCAAAGAAAAGTGTGGCGTTTCAAAGATAAAATTCCCAGCCTATCGACATATTCATTTTTTTAAGTAACCAATTCGGTTTCCGTCGTAAAACCCACGGTAAACATTGCCTTATTTTGGGGTCAATTTTGCGCCGTTAAAGTGCTCTAGCAACTTCCCTGTGGGGAAAATGTCTAGTTTTGAACTGGTGCGCTTCTAGTACATTTAGAACCACTACTAGTTCGCGATAAATCTCTTTTGCATGCAAACAACTGGCGAATTTAACACGGCGATGTCATAGGAATTGGAAATTGTCCCCCGCTGCCTTACCTTTTCTATAGTTCCGAACCAGCCCTAAATTCTAGTTCGCTTTGCACCCCATTTTCTATAGTTCAGAACCAGTTGTAAACGAGAAAAGTAACAAGATGTTTTCTTTTTGGGTTACCATGGTAGCAATTTTTAATTATTTGCAGAGAAATGTATTTTCAATCTGAAATCAAATTTGTTTGAATGAATGTAAATTAAATGTTGCTNAAGTAAACAAAAGAAACAATCTTTTGCCTATGACCAATTTGTAAGTTTATAACAATATTTTTATTTAAATTTATTAAAGTACATTTTAATTTATTTTGATTCAATTTCAGGAGATAGTTTTCACTGATATCGGAACATCACTATATCTACCGAAGAAATCTATTTGTCGGACAGTCGACTTTTAAAAGCATTAAAATTGTANAGTACCACATATCGCTGCTTTTGAACTGGTGGCGATCTAGTTACTATCGGACTGGTTCGTTTTTGCCGATAAAGATCTAGTACGGAACTACAAATTTGGTTCACCAGTTCGGGGTTTCCCTACAGGGTTATGATTGGCAGATATAACTGNTACCGACTAAGACTTGAATTATCAATACGGCAGTGGTGAAAAGTTCAGATAGATTTATCAAATAGGTATATGCCGTGCCTGTTTGTCGCCGGAAGATCGGGTGCATCTGCTAGATTGGCATCAGCCTGTTGACTCTTTGGATATATCATACAAAGAGTGTTTTTGTAAATGTACACAAATTAATTTAAGTTTGAAAGATGATCTAAATGAACTCGATGATGCCCGGACNTCATTTTCGGGATATAGGTTCTTTGGAGCAGTGGAAATATTATCGTGTACGAATTTCATATAAATTCAACAAACATTGAGCATTTTAAAGCAAAAAATTTTNTTTAAGTTTGAAAGATGATCCAAATGAACTCGATGATGCCCGGATGCAATATCTATGCCTTGATTGTGCCCAAAAACTTAAAGACGTTTATGATTTTATTGAAAAGGCGAGAAGGGCTGATAATGAATTACGTTGCACACAAACGGAAAAAGTGAAGATAGAAAGTATAGCCAACACTTTTGAATGGGTTCCAGTACATGAAGAGCTAATGGAAGTAACTAAGATGCCAAATACTGTAGATATGGTATATCAAATACGATTTAGATATAATTAAATNTTAAAAAAATGTGCAAATTTTTTTCATTACCAAAATGCTCGAAAACCGCTACNTCTATGCCTTGATTGTGCCCAAAAACTTAAAGACGTTTATGATTTTATTGAAAAGGCGAGAAGGGCTGATAATGAATTACGTTGCACACAAACGGAAAAAGTGAAGATAGAAAGTATAGCCAACACTTTTGAATGGGTTCCAGTACATGAAGAGCTAATGGAAGTAACTAAGATGCCAAATACTGTAGATATGGTATATCAAATACGATTTAGATATAATTAAATAATAATTATTTTCTATTTGTTTACAAGGATCACGTAGAGGATATAAAAGTATCACCAGAATGGACTGAACATTTTATGGATGATGATGAAACATCTGCATCAAATGATAGGTTTGGGGGTCGAGCAAAAAATTTGTACGAATTTGTACGAATTATCACGATTTTTGCCCAAATCGCGTTCGTGCAGACCAAAAAATTATCCAACACTCAAAAANCAATGATTTTGTTTTTGTTTTCTTTAGTCAAAAATTCAATAGTTTTCCTTTCGTTTGGTATATGGTAAGTATTGGTTGATATCGATTAAAAATCCCCTAGACATTTTTTTTCAATTAAACATTAGAAAATCTATACACATATATAAAAATGGTGTGAAAAATGTATAGTAANGCCACTCCCAGGTGAATGGCAGTCAAAAGTTTTCCACTTCTGCGCACGGAACCATCCTCCATTTATATATATATATAAAAATGGTGTGAAAAATGTATAGTAATTCATCAATTGAGAACGGTTGGGCCGATTTGGCAAACATTTTTCTTTAGTTGTTCGTAATTGCCAGGAGAAGGTTCTTACGGAAGAAAATTTTGGGAAAACCCTCCAGGAAAATTGTGAAATTGGAACAATGGAATTTTGTGTGCAATTCCTTCGGAATGGCTTTCAAATGGAAAAATATAAAATTCTAAGTGGAAAACTCGAAAAAATCCGGAAGAACGCGAAAAATTTGAATTTTTTCGACGAAATTTTGCATTTTATCCCATGATTTGAAGATTTAGACGATGTAAAGGTGGAAAATTCGTTGTGAAGCTTAGAAAATTTCGGATAATTGTGAAATTTATTGTGAGCATGAATCAATTGGGAACAATTTTCTCCTATGTTTCATAACCGATTCGAATGGCTGCTGCGTTTTTGGAAAGGTGTTTAGACGCTGATAAACTGCATTTAGTACGTAGGTAGCTTTTGCCTAAATTAGCATATGGGCATTCCCATGGTGGCGCACGTGACAGTCGTACGATTTCAATGTGATACAAAAAAGGAAT
>NW_016158501.1:53605-95018 GCF_001687245.7 Rhagoletis zephyria | reverse complement strand
TATTTTCATGAAACTTATTTTAATATGATTTGGAGCAATTCTAGTTGTTTTTAGAGTTTTTTGAATTAATGCAAATTGTTTCAATTCTCTTTTACAACCCCAAGTGTGAAACGTGACGTGACGTGGCGTCACGTGACATAAATTTCCATCGTTATATTTTTGTTAATATTGCTTTTAAATTAATTTTCAACGCAAATAAAACATGTATTTTATGTAGAATATACTTTATATTTTGACTTCAGCGCCAATTCAGGGTCAATTTATTGGAAATCTATGATTTATTATGTTTCAACCACATACGCCAAATTCGAACCAAATCGGACCATAAATACGGTTTTTCGAAATATCTCGACCTTGGCGCCACCTAGGAAGACCATTTTATGCAAAGATGATTCTACTTACATAGCCAGTATATATTTTAAAAAGCAGACAAATCGGCCCGTAAATACGTTAGATATAAAACCCATATGGGTGTTTCCATCGGAAGGACAAAAAAAAATAAAAGTCTTATATCTAACGTATTTACGGGCCGATTTGTCTGCTTTTTAAAATATATACTGGATATAAAAGTAAAATCATGTTTGCGTAAAATGGTCTTCCTAGGTGGCGCCAAGGTCGAGATATTTCGAAGAACCGTATTTATGGTCCGATTTGGTTCGAATTTGGCGTATGTAGTTGAAACATAATATATCATAGATTTCCAACAAATTCACCCTGAATTGGCGCTGAAGTCAAAATATAAAGTATGTTCTACATAAAATACATGTTTTATTTGCGTTAAAAATTCATTTAAAAGCAATATTAAAAAAAATATAACGATGGAAATTTATGTCACGTGACGCTACGTCACGTGACGTTTCATACTTGGGGTTGTAAAAGAATATTGAAACAAGTTGCATTAATTCAAAAAACTCTAAAAGTAACAAGAATTGTTCCAAATCATATTAAAATAAGTTTCATGAAAATAGCCATCCACAATTCGCACAGTTTTGCGATTTTGTATGAAAAGAAAAAATCTACTTCCGTTTTTTGTCACGTAACGACACTATCTTTAAATGCTTATATTTCAGGACCAATCAGTTCGATTGTTTTCATTTTTCGGTTAAATATAGAGCTAATTATGTGCTATACAATGGCCCAAAAAAGTTAAAGAAAACAAATGGAATTCCTTGTTTGTATCACATTGAAACGGACGACGGTCACGTATGCGACGTATGGAAATACCCATATAGGATCAATTTTTTCCGTTAAGTAGGCCAGGGACCGATCTATTCGTAAAAATATTATTTATGGTGCCACTTGCTTGAAATTTGGCAAGTAGGTAGCTTATTGCCTGGATTAACATATGAATACTTTTTTCTGAGAGGTGGACCAGGGACCAATCTATTCGCAAAAATCTTTGTTATGGTCCGATTTGCTTGAAATTCGGCACGTAGATAGCTTATTGCCTGGGTTAACATATAGGATATTTTTTCTGATAGGTGGACCAGATACGGATATATTGGAAAAAATCTTATTTATGGTCCGATTTGCTTGAAATTCGGCACGTAGATAGCTTATTGCCTGGGTTAACATATAGGATATTTTTTCTGATAGGTGGACCAGATACGGATATATTGGAAAAAATCTTATTTATGGTCCGATTTGTTTGAAATTTGATGTTTTACAGTTCGAAAGGTGTTTAAAGGCACCGCGAATATGCGGGTATTGGCTATTTAACAATACTTATTATTATTTTTTGTGCTGATTACGAATCCGTAAGCATAGAGTTTCCATCAGCTCCAGATTTAAGAAAAACGAGGTCAAAGTGTCAAAAAATCGCGTTTTTTGCACTATTTCAGAACCTCTAGCAAGGAAACAAAAGGTGGTAGAACGGCTGTACCGATTTTTATGAAATTTTGGACACCTACTGCAGACTTTCGATATATTAAGGGAGCGTGGCATCACCCATACATATCGAATTTTTCATACCGTATATCTCTGGAAGTATTTGTGGTAGTGTCCTGGGAATCGGTATAATTACGGGGCTACTGGAAAAGGGGGCGTGGCGATTTCAAAAAGTATTGAAACTTTTACCTATCTCTAAATACATACACCCAGAATACAGTTTTTTTCATTTTCATAATACATTTTTTTGTTAATTTTCTATAGAAATATAGTTCATTTTGCATCAAATGTCACCAAATTTTGAGTATGCACTTTTCTAGTTGACTCAATTTCAGTATCAGTAAGTTAGCATTGATTTTTGAGAACTTTTTCGCAGATGATGTTGCGCATTTGCTCCGTATAACTAATGCGTGATAGTTTTTTTTTGTATGGGAAAAATGCCGAAGAGTGTCAGTATGTAAAATACTTATTCTGGTGGGTGAACTCCTAATAAACGATCGAAACGGGTTTAATGAATTTTTTGTATGTGTTTGAGTAGGTCGCTTTATAGTCTAAGTTCACAGCTTAAAACGCCAGGTGGCGCTGGAGTCGATTTATTACTCAAAATCGTATTTGTGATCCGATTTGACTCATATTCGAGATATATATCGTTGTTTAAAGTACAAAAACGTGTATCGTCATTCTTCAAAACCGCGTAACTGACATTGGCTGCCAAAAATTGGATTTGCCCACACAAGCTCTTGGCTCAATCCTTATCCATTCGTCCTGAAATATACTAGCCAGAAATGCAATTGCTTTATAAAAAGGAGAACCATTTTGAAATATGAGTGTTTTTACGCTCCAGAAGCGGTTTTGCATTTTGTTGATACGCGGTTTTGCACTTTAAACGACGATATGTACTGGTAAAAATAGGGGCAATACTATTGCAAAAAAGGTGCGCAAAGTGGCGCTGAAGCCGAGTTATTGCTAAAAATCGTCAATTCGGAGGCACCAGTGATCAAAGACAAATTACTCCCGTTAAATCAACCATCAGAACCATTGCGGTCCGTGGTTTACGGTGACTAAGCAAAATGCGGATCAATGATACTCACCAGTTTGGAAATTGCCACCAACTATGCTATACAGATTCAAGGACGATTCACCATCGAGCTGCAAAGACTTCTTCCCGGTATAACGCTTTCGTCAGGTTATTTGNCGTTAAATCAACCATCAGAACCATTGCGGTCCGTGGTTTACGGTGACTAAGCAAAATGCGGATCAATGATACTCACCAGTTTGGAAATTGCCACCAACTATGCTATACAGATTCAAGGACGATTCACCATCGAGCTGCAAAGACTTCTTCCCGGTATAACGCTTTCGTCAGGTTATTTGGACGGCAATGGAGGATATGCCTTCTGTCGACCACAAAACCAAACGTGAACGTGAATTGCTGGCGAACGTTGGTCCAAATGTTTCAATAAAAAAAATTATTTTGGGCGGGACGAAGTTCGCCGGGTCTGCTAGTACTATATAAAGCATTGTTCACTCAAAATCGGTACGCATAAAATGGGTTATATCTTTTTAACAGGTTTTCAGAAATAGTATTTAATATATTAAAATAAAGGGAAGTGTTCTGCTATAGATAGATGTTAGCGAAAGTTTCATATTAAAAATTAAAGCAAAAGTTGTAAAAAATTGTAATATCCTCCGTATTTAATGTATATTTTTCGTTTCAATGCAATGTAGTACTTTAATTGGGTGAATTTTCGTATTTTATAAAGAAAAATTTTGAATAAGAATACAAGAAAAGGTCTTACGTAATATATGGACAGCCCCTAATGTGGATAGTTTCTATTTTTTAGTAATCTCTGTATGTATGTCTATACATATTATATACATATGTACATACATATATGTATGAATACAAGTATGCATAATACGCGAAAACTTTTTGAAGTTAAACAACACTTAGAAAAAGACCAATCCAAGAATAAAAGTAAAGGTGAGTACGTACATAGATAAAGAAGGGGATAAAGGCAAAGGTAAAGATAAGGGAAAAAATGAAGACCAAGGTAAATTTAAACACTTTACTTATATAAGGGTAAAGGTGAAGGGGAATATGTATATGAAGAATATGATAAACATAAAAATTAAAACAAAGATAAATATAAAGGAAAATATGAGGATGAGAATACCGATAAAAGTAAAGATGCAGATAGAGGAAGAAAGATTAAAATAAAGGTAGTTGTAGAGAAAAGGATATACTATTTCGGGATTTTAGAGATTTTCGTGATTCTCGGGACTTATCGATGTAATAATCGATATTTTGTCGGTTTTGTGATCGATTTTGTTATCGAAATTTTTGTCAATATTGTTATTGATTTTGCTATCGATATTTTCGGAACTTATCGATATAATGATCGATATTTTTATAGATTTTGTTATCGATATTTTTTATCGATTTTGTTATCGATATTTTGATTGATTTTGTTATCGCTTATTTATCGATTTTGTTATCGATATTTTTATCGATTTTGTTATTGATTTTTCTATCGATTTTATTGTCGATATTTTTATCGATTTTGTCATAATATTTTTATCGGTTTTGTTACCGATATTTTAAATCGATTTTGCTGTCGATATTATCTCTTTTATTATCGATATTTGTATCGGTTTCATTATCGATTTTGCTATCGATGTTGTTATCGCTTTTGATGTGGATACTTTTATCGATTTTGTTATCGATTTTGTTATCGACTTTGTAATCGATTTTGTAGTCGACTTTGTTATCGATTTTGTAGTCGATTTTTTGACAGATTTTGTTATCGATTTTGATATCGATTTTTTATCGATGTTTTTATCGATTTTGTTATCGATATCTATTATTATCGCTTTTGTTATCGATATTTTTTTCTTAGTGAGTGCTTTCGTTTTTGACTTTGATATGCTCTTAACCATACCACGTATTCTACGTTAAATTTAGCGGTTGTATCTCCGATACAGCCTGCAGACCAAGACGAAGGCGCTGGACTGTTCCTTTTTATCTATGTACACTAGGGTGCCTTTTTTTTGCGACTATTGTTTTTTTTCACTCCTACCTCGAAATTTTGTGGAAAACACTTAAAAAATTCGCTGTTAATTTGAACCCAAGCCGTGCAAAGATTTCCCATATAAAATACACGCAAAATTTGATTGTTTTTCTTCAAAAGTCTATAGCTCAGAGGCATTTTATGGTATAATCATGGTCAATGAATGATGTTTTCTTCAGAATTGAACGTTCTACTAAAGTGTTTCGGCGTAACTCAAACTCCCACCCGCGGGTTAGTACGTGTCACTAAACCCAATACGTAGGAGTGATAAAAAATAAATGTCGCAAAAAAGCACCCTAATATACACGCTATATGTATCAGTGGCTACATGAATTTTTTGAATGCGGCACCGACATCATGAATTTGTATGAGTTTCTCCCTAATTATAATGCACGGGACGAATCGTAACAAATCGCGGCGAATTCGTAAGGATCCTTTGATTTTAGATCCTTCCGTTTTACATTACGTTTACGAGTTACTTAAGCGGTTTTCACTGCATTACAATCATTTGCATTCATTTCACATACAAGAGATAATTAAGTGGCAGCTCACTCCGAATCGCTACTTCCGTTATAACCCGATCCTTTGACATAAAAGAATAAGAAGAACCCTGTCTGTCGGTCGAAAAAGAGAAATAAATTAAATCTGGTCACGACCACAGTCGCGGTGTGGGTCTGTCGCCGCCTAAATATTTATCTACATATTAAATAATTGGACGGATGTATCCCGAAGTGCGTCGTTTTCTATGTGTTTTAAGCATAAAACACCTCACTAGAAGTTTATTTACTACGAGACATTAAGATTGTTCGGTAGAGCTGCAAAACTATCGATGGTTTTTATTTTCCAGAACTATCGATGGTTTTGCGTCACTATCGATGGTCAATCGCCCCGGTTTAATTTAGACTGGATGGATCATTCATATTCTTGAGAATATTTTTCACCACTTTACTTTTTATTTATGTATTTATTTGCTCTCTTGCCTATATGGAAAAGAAATGTATATAAAGTTTTTTAATGCTTTGGCAAATAATATATATGTAAATACCTAGGCGCAAACAAAAAAAGCTTGAGACGACATAAATCATGTAAAGCATTCATGAATGTTAGTATACGGAGTCCTTAAATATCATTTGCTGCAAAAAAATTTTCTGATACTAATTACCAATCGCTAAAATTATCAAAGGTGTCATCTTTGTCTAAAATAAGGGCGCGAAAAAGTGACGTAAGGTAAAAATAATTTTCATTTCAATATAAAAGAAAAATTCAAGGTTTTTAATAACACACATACAACCAAATCGTGTTCGTTTGGCCAAAAACCCAGTAAAACTTGCAAGGATGGAGCACACATTTCATTTGGAGGGGAAGCTGCAAATTCGTGCCGGGAATATGTATGTTTGCCCGCAAGAATTTTCAAGCAGGATTGTGGCACACGGTTGCATTTTTGTGAAAATTTATTTGAATCAACAAGCTCGTTAAATTTAAAAATGAACAATCTTGTTGCGGTTTACTAATGAAATAAGTATGTAAATATTTGTTTATTCAATTAATTTAATTAATTCCAAAATTTGAAAGGCACTCGGCTGAAAAAGCTGTATTCGTTATCGGAATGTCGATATAGGAAATCCGACAGTGACTTCCACAAAGAAATTGAAGCGTATGTTGAAGAAAGTCAGAATAAGAAGAAATATCCCTGCAGAAAAAAATTATTAATTAATAAAAAATTACCCACTTGTAGGCAGCTTTTTTTGCGGAATTTCTATAAAATATATAGCTTGTAGTTAGCTACAAAAAGCTAACTTAAAACTAGTTGACAAGTTGACAGGAGATTGTTTTCTTTAATCGCGTTTCTATTTAAATATCCTGCACTTCGCAAATACTTTTTCGAATAGACGACAAATAAAAGGAAGATCGAAACTGCATATTATCATTTTGAAGTCATGTCTGGCGGAGTTCGAATATGGGACCACCTACAGCAGAATATGTAAACAAATATGAAATGTAATAAAATAAAAAAATAAAAAAAGTATTTGGTTTTTCCTATTGATATTTTATGTCCAAAAGTAGTTAGTTACATCAAATGCAGAGGTAACCACCCTTGACTATAACTAATGCAGAGGTAACCACCTTTGACTATTTCGCGGCCATCGCCATAGAAATATAGTTAGCTTCCTTCAAAGAAAACATGCGGATAATAGTGACTTTTAGCTCCTTCCTAATCAACTTAAAGTTAGCTTATAGTTAGATACATTTCCTGCAGGGATACGTATAGGTCCTGTTTTGGTTTCCACCTGAAATAATTTAAATAAATTTATTATGCTCGAAATACAACCGTGCTGGCAGTGAAGCTTGCAAATGTTTGCTAATTACTGTTCGCGCAAAACTTAGTAAGTTTCTCCCTTTGGGAGAGCAAGATACATTATTCTCTGAATTTTGTTACTGGCTAGTTATTACTGGCATTTGCATAGCGAACAGAACTATTATTTAGCATTCATTAAATCTATAAAAAGCTCATGGTTATGTATGTATATGGGGCGTTCCATACCAAAATGGACGGGGTTCACACTTCATGTGTTTGATTTGTTTCAAATTTTTAGGGTTGATGGATAAACACAAATAATAAATAAATATGAAATTTGAGATTGATTAATACATTTTTAAAAACTTTACAGCACAAAAACCAATCAATTTATTATTATCAAAAAATTTCTATGTGAAAAATTTTTAAAGAAAAAAATTTTAAAAATAATTCTTCTCATAAAGAATTTTGATGAGTGTATATGTGATTTTTTTCCTCGCTCCGTTCTCGAGATATTTGTAAAACTATTGTTTTTGTTTTCGCACTGTAAAGTTTTTAAAAATGTATCAATCAAGCTCAAATTTCATATTTATTTATTATTTATGTTTATCCATCAACCCTAAAAATTTGAAACAAATCAAACACATGAAGTGGGAACCCCGTCCATTTTGGTATGGAACGCCCCATATACATACATATGTATGGATGTAGTATCAGTTTATGAATATAAATTTATGCTGGTTGTAGCATACCACATTGCTGACGTGCCGATTAGAATTCAGTATATGTATGCACATTAGGGTGGTCCAAAAATGTATGGGAGAAAAGTAAAGTCGGAAATTTAATGCTCTCACCCCCTAGGATTGTTCTATACCGAAAAAAGTATACCCCTGTTTTTTTATTTTAAAATCAAAATATATTTAGAGGTCGCTCAAAGCGCTCAAAGTTTCCCATGTATTTTGTATGGGGAAAAAACGACTTTTCGTAGAAATGGCATAGAATCCATGAAAACCAAAATTTTTCAATCTGAAAACTCTGCTTCTTCCCAGAGGACTTCAGAGAATAATGCCCAATTGTTTATTTAAACATTTTTTAATTTTAACTATTTTTTCTTTTATATATTTCTTTTTGTATATTTGATTTTTTTTGGATTTTTCGGAGACCCTTAAAAAATAGTCAAAATTAAAAAATCTTTAAATAAACAATTGGGCATTATTCTCTGAAGTCTTCTGAAGAGAAGCAGAGTTTTCAGATTGAAAAATTTTGGTTTTCATGGATTCTATGCCATTTCTACGAAAATTCTTTTTTTCCCCAAACAAAATACATGGGAAACTTTGAGCGCTTTGAGCGACCTCTAAATATATTTTGATCTTAAAATAAAAAAACAGGGGTATACTTTTCTCGGTATAGAACAATCCTAGGGGGTGAGAGCATTAAATTTCCGACTTTACTTTTTTTTGGCCCACCCTAATGTACATACATATGTGCATATCTGTGGTAACAAAACAAAGTAGCTTAAATCGGGAAGTTTGCTTCAATATGCTTGATGTACCTTTTTTTGATGAGACTTAATGGGATTAAAGGCTTGCTGGCATCGGGTTTATTTCTTTTACGGGTTATTTTAAAATAATAATAATAGATTGGCGCTTACACATATGTTAGTGTTTGGCCGAGCTTCTCCTCCGATTTGTGGCGTACGCCTTGATGTTGTCACACAAAGCGGAGGGACTTACAGTTTTACGCCGACTCCGAACGGCGATTGTATTTTTTGTGAGAAGCTGTTATTCATGGCAGAAATAGTCGGAGGTTTGCCATTGCCTGCCGAGGGACGACCGCTGTTAAGAAAAAACTTTTTTTTCTATATTTTTGCGATGTTGCTTTGACCTGGGTTTGAACCCTGGTGCTACGGAGTGGAAGCGCGCACTGCTTACCACTACACCACAGCGGCCGACAAAGAGGTTATTATGCAAAGAGTTATTTAATGGCTAGGCCGCCATTGGCAATCGCAATCTGCAAATGGTACACTATACTAAAGTCAACCTTCCTACTTAAGCTACTTTGTTTTGTTGCCACAGATCCATACTTACATATATGTNCTGTTAAGAAAAAACTTTTTTTTCTATATTTTTGCGATGTTGCTTTGACCTGGGTTTGAACCCTGGTGCTACGGAGTGGAAGCGCGCACTGCTTACCACTACACCACAGCGGCCGACAAAGAGGTTATTATGCAAAGAGTTATTTAATGGCTAGGCCGCCATTGGCAATCGCAATCTGCAAATGGTACACTATACTAAAGTCAACCTTCCTACTTAAGCTACTTTGTTTTGTTGCCACAGATCCATACTTACATATATGTACATACCCAATTTGCCAAACGACGTCGTTTCCGACTCGTTCTGGTGAACAATTTGTTCGCCGCCGACGGTCGCAAACGACTCGCCGGCGGGTCGGAAAAGCGATATCTATACCAGCGAACTGCAAAACGATACCCAAAATTGCATGCAGTACTACAAAATTAAAAACAAATTTTTATGTAAATAATTTAATTTAATTCAGTTGATTTTTTTTAAGTTTTTTTAAATTACTACATCCTGTGTGAAAAATTATTGACGTAACACATATTGACCAGTTTTAACAATTATTTTTTTCGTTACTTCATTTTGGTTATCTTTATAAAAATTGGGTTTATTTTTTAACAAGGACCTTGTAGTTCAAAATTCAAGTAATGTGCAATATACATACACTTGCGTTAAAATTAAGGCACCTACATAATTCAATTATTATTAATCTTTTTTTCGTACATTTTTTATACCAAAAGTACAGTATTATACCAAATTTAAAAAAACTTCATACCCAGAAATTTTATTTTTTATTAATAAGGCCAATAGAGTAAACTGTACCTTTATAAAAAAATTTAAACAATTTTATATGAAAAATATTATGAATACTGAAAAAAATATGTAGGTGTAGGTTTTCTGAGCACAAAAAAACATTGTGGATTCGATATTCGGTCATAATAAAAAATTGTCCTAATAAAAACGGTTTACTATCCAAATGAATGACTTTTATTGATGCTTAGATATATCAAAATGTGGGCGTGAAAACCAGACCGAAGGTTCCGAAGATTGTGGGTTCGAAGAAACGAATGGAAAAAACGACTTCGTTTCGACGTCGTTTCGAGTTCACCCAAACGACTTCACCATAGCGACGTCGTAACGATATCAATTCGAACTCGTCTTCGCTCTGTGGCAAATTGGGTATGTACATCCATATGTATAAATAAGTGCAGGTTGCCAGGGTAGGCAGCCGGTGGTCGGGTGTTTGGTCAATGAGTCATGCGGTCACGTTGATGTGATCACATCAACAACAGCGAAACAAAGGCGCAGTGATAACACTGGTCGACGGCCAAAATTTACCAGAGACGCCGTTATGAAATTCGTATGTAAAATCACCCCCTGATTCCGAATATCAAGGTTATTTTTAATTTTATGGTACCGTTTTTGAGATATTTGCAATTTACCGTTTTTGCAAAAAAAAAAAAAATTGGGTCCACTTAATCATATATATCTCAAGAACGAATTAAGCAATTCCAAAGCGGTTTGAAGCTTTTAAAAGGTAATAAAATTTTCTATAAACTGTGCATACAACACTTTTTGCTAGGCCCTGTAGATTCAAAGATAACGAACAATCATTACCGATTTTTTCAATTTTTTTTGTAAAAATATAAAAAAAATTGTACTTTGCGGGGAAGGATCTCGAAAACCTTTTATTTTTTTGCAGATTTTTTTTTTCTCCCTAAGCTCTGTTATATTACAAAAAAAATAAGGTATCATCGAAGAAAATCGATGCAAAACTACGTAAGTTATAAGCGATCAAATAAAAATACCCAGGTTGCGCAATTTCAACGTATACCTCAAAACGTATGTATGGTATAAAGAAGAGTGAAATATCTAGCTATGCTCTGTTTCTATTGAGTTAAAAGTTCAATTTATGAATGAAATTACCCATATTTTTAACTTTTTTTTTAAATTTATTTATGTTTATACTATATTCTAACAATCTTTATCTTAATTTGATTGGTAATGTCACTGTAGGTACGCTAGCATAGGTTACTCCTCTTGATCTTCCAACGCCAAGTACTTTTGTTTGACAAATATAACACTCTATTGAATGGCAAGTAGGTTCTCTCCATATCATTGGTGTATCAAATTTTGTTTGTTGTCCTGATTCCCACTGAATCAATTCTACTCGACACGATGTACACAAAGTGTTCGGTGTCCATGGTTTTTCAGCATTTTTAGGCTCAATTCCAAAATACTTGGAGTATAAAGTTTTGATATGATCTGAGAACACTCGTCGTCGCCTTATGATAGTATATTGGCCACACATGAAACAGAACATATCTGGATCCTTATTACACTCAAATTCTCGCGTCCTTTTACTCATTTTATTTTTTTTAATAAATCACGGTTTTGAAATTAGACTTATGAACTGAACTATCTCCGGCGAGCCTTGAAGATGTTATGAAGTTTCAAAGCGCATTAACTCATATTTATACTCGGAACAAGAATAAAATTGAAAAAATCAAATCTTACCTAGACAGAAAGGTTCCTTTTTATAACAAGCCGGGAAAAGAAAATACTACCTGTTTTAGATGTAGGCTTTAGAAATTTTCTGTGTCTTATAATTTTGAAAATCTACCTGCATACTTACCCATAACTGACGGAAATACATGTTTATAACTACATGCCTACAGCAGGTTTCGAACCCAACCACTCTTCCTTTCGATGCAACCACTCTACCTACTATAATACAATTCGAGTATTAAAAGTACTATTTGATTTATTTAAAGAAAAAGTGTTATCATTGTTATGGTGTTATTCGTTTATCCGGATAATATCTCACTTGCACTTTATACCTTTAATATATGTATGTATGTATAGGTACATACATTGAAGTTGCGCAACCTGGGTATTTTTATTTGATCGCTTATAACTTACGTAGTTTTGCATCGATTTTCTTCGATGATAGCTTATTTTTTTTGTAATACAACAGAGCTTAGGGAGAAAAAAAAAATCTGCAAAAAAATAAAAGGTTTTCGAGATCCTTCCCCGCAAAGTACAATTTTTTTTATATTTTTACAAAAAAAATTGAAAAAATCGGTAATGATTGTTCGTTATCTTTGAATCTACAGGGCCTAGCAAAAAGTGTTGTATGCACAGCTTATAGAAAATTTTATTACCTTTTAAAAGCTTCAAACCGTTTTGGAATTGCTTAATTCGTTCTTGAGATATATATGATTAAGTGGACCCAATTTTTTTTTTTTTTTGAAAAACGGTAAATTGCAAATATCTCAAAAACGGTACCATAGAATTAAAAATAACATAAAATAAAAGTTGAAATTTGTGGTCCAGTGTAATCAGCAATGACAAAAATACTCAATTCCACAATCGGGAATGAAAAAAACCCACAACTACAGCTTTGTATCCAATTATGAAATTGTTTATTTAAGCACAATATAAATACCACAATTATGGTATTATGTACCTTTTGTTTATTAATTTATATTTTTTTTCTTGTACGAGTTCTCAGTTCCTGAACTGGTATAATTTCATATTTATGCCACTTTTACTTTAAGATTTGATAATAATGCACATAAAAATTTAGTTTGGCTTTTACAAAGACTATTACTACGTTTATGCGCACTTATTATTTGCAAATAACAATTTGCAAAATGGTAAAATTTGCCGTATAAACGCTGAGTTAATTTTTTATTTGCAAATAACTAAATCACGCAAATATTTAAGTATTGATTAGTGGGACTATTTGCAAATAAGCGCAAGTCGTCGCCATTCTTAGGTTTATTTTCTTTTTCGATGGTCATCCTATTGCCTTTTTATAATCGAGACGTTGCCATTTTTAACTTTATTTTCTTTTTCGATGGTCATATTATTGCCTTTTTATAATCAGGCAATATTGAAAAAGAATTTTTCGCCATCGAATAAACAGTGAGTTAGGTATTTGCAAATTATTTTAATTTGCAAATGGCTTACGTATAAACGTAGTATGTCATAATAGATTTTTTTGCATGAATAATTTATTTTAACTATATGGTTGAAGGATATAGAACCAATCCGCTCTTTTTCTATGTATCTACTTAACGTCTTTTTTACAGGAACGTAGATATCTACCGTGTAAAAACAGAATGAAGTGAATATGTCTGTACAGTTGTACAAACGTACTTACATACATACATAGGTACGTGTTAAAGTTCTTGAACACAAAAATTTTCGAAAATCAATAATGAAGCAGATCGCAAGTAAACAACTGAAGACTCGGTAGCTGCTGAGTAGTAAGTTCCCTTTTGTTGTTTCTATGCATATTTGTATGGATTTTATTGATGCTTGCTCTGTCAACGCGTTGAGCCCATTAAAACACAAAACAAATAAACGAAGGAAACATTATAACGAAACGTAAAAAATAAATGAATAAAAACACTTATCAAAACAAATTGTCGCGGGAATGATGGCATTGTACATACATATGAGCATTTCCACAGAATGGTCAACCAGGACCGAGAACTACGTTCTGATCATTTTAGCAAACATTTATGTGGGTCTATATCTTCTTCTTCTGGTACTTACAAACATCGGACCAAATTTATAATACCATTTCATGTTCATTAAAGGTATAGATACTGACGGAAAAATCCTATGTTCGCGACCTGTACGTTCGCGACTGGTAGTTAAGCTTATAATTAAAAAACTAATAGAGATATTTTAACGCGAAATAATTAGTTAAGAGAAAGTTACTTTATTCCACTTTAATACAAAATCAATCGCTTTAGAATATTCTGTTCCATTTCACAGTTTCTGGCATTTTTCAATTTGCAGCTAAAAGCGACTTCTATTATTCGTACGTTCGCAACCGCATGTTTATTGCTTACGTATTGAAAATTAATAATCGAAAGACAATCGAAACATAAAAAAATTAATAAAAATTTATATTTTCCTTGTGTTTTGAATTGAAGAGCATACGGACGTACGGTTCGCGACCGATGGAAATGCCCATATGTTAACTGATTTTCCCAAAATACTGCCTCGCACACTCCGCCGACACTCGACAAAATAAACTGTTTGTATTTATGTAACTTTAGTCACTAATTGACTTTTTGCCTGGCGCGATGGTAGGCAGACGGGGTCGTGGCTTGGTGGCGCGCCTCATCACGAAAATACCTATGTATACTAACAGGCCAGACTTTTGGCATCTTCCCGCCATTGCCACTCGAACAAAACAAAATAATTCAAAGTTTGTATCTTTTTTATGGTCCTATTTTATTTGAGTGTGTTACATTTCGCAGTTATATGTCATTAAAGTTAATGTATGTATGTACGTTTGGATGCACAGTACTCCCTCAGCAAAAGCAACCGGTAAAATTCTGAGAGTTATGGTTGTTGAGGCTGTTGTACATTTTTATTGTAATATTGTTATTGAGCTTTGTACCACGATTTGTTTGTTAGGAAAAAATGGAAAGAACAACAAAGCTGAAGCGGTAGAAGTTATAGCAGCTATTTCGGAGATCACTACATCTCTTTATCAAACTTCCTTTTCTAGACTTCAGCACCATCGCTGTGCAAAGTCAGAAGCGCTAACCACTGAGTTTTACACACGCCGCAAGTTTTTGTTGCTAATTTATTTCCTTATTCAACCTACTACTATCAAGTGCGGCAGATTTTCCGCGCACTTGTGCACAAGGGTATATTAATTTTGTTCACATAACGGTTGTTTGTAACAGCCAAAACGAATCGAGATAGATATAGACAAATGTATACATAAATGATCAGGATGAAAAAAGAAATCGATTAAGCCATGTCTGTCTGTCCGTCCGTCTGTCCGTCTGTCCGTCTGTCCGTCTGTCCGTGTACACGATAACTCGAGCAAAAATTGAGATATCTCAACGAAATTTGGTATGTAGGTTTCCCTTAATCCAAGGTAGGTTGGTATTGAAAATGGGCGAAATCGGACTTTAACCACGCCCACTTCCCATATAACGGTAATTTCCAGAAATACGAAAACTGCGATATTTTAGTAACTACTGAAGATAATTCACTCAAAATTGATATTTACAGTAATTTTCAGACGAAAAATAATCATATTATAAATTTTTGGAAAATGGGCGTAGCCACGCCCACTTATGGTTACATGTGTATATCTTGGTAACCGCTGCACCAATTTCTTCCAAACTTTGCACAGTTGTTGGCCTTGGTAAGGCATACTAAATGGCTGAAAATTTAAAAAATCGGACAATAACCACGCACGAAGTGCAAAATCTTCGATAAATCAGTAATTATAAAAGCTAATTTATTCAAAATTGATGCTAGCAACAATTCTTTACCCAGAAATACGTTTATGGTAAAATTTTGGAAAATGGGCGTGGCACCGCCCACTTATGATCACATATATGTATATCGGTAACCGTTCTACCAATTTGTACCAAACTCGGTATTTTTATTGTGCTTGCCACATAAAAGCAAAACGTTGAAAATTATTGAAATCGGACTAGAATTACGGGCGCTTTTCATACAACGGTAAATTTCAGAAATGCTTGAAACTGCAATATTTCGAAATTTAAGGACGCTAATTTACTCAAAATTGATACACCCCGGCTTACCATCTAGCGGTAGGTTTCGGAAAGGTGAAAAAACATTTATTTAATATTTGCGCCGGGTATTTAATGTTCGGCTCCGCCCGAACTTAGACTTTCTTACTTGTTTTAAGTTGTATTTGTGTAGTCACTAATGGTAAACATTTGTGTGTTGCTTTAACCGATGTAATGCGTTTATCGAGTGTTGATTTTACAGTGGGTGTACTGTATGTGTATATACACATATGGCTGAATTTATGTACGTACACATGCACGTATACATGAAGTTTTCAAATTGGACCTAATTTGGGAGAAACATTGTATATAAGCGCAGACCATGGTGTAATAATAACAAGGTGTTGTCGGTAACTTAACCTCACTTTTTCGGCAGGTCTATTCCGGTCACGCACTTTAGAGTATTTGAAAATATACTAATTATTTACTACTTTTAATCCGTTTGTGCATACTATTTCAAATTAAATGTAGAAAAATGTATAATTACAGGCTTATAAGCCTGAATATATGCTTGTATCGTCAGCTTGGACATATATTGTAACTTATAAAAAAGTAAAGGCCGTAAAATAAAGCAATTTCCTATAAGACCGCAAATGATTTCTTAAATAGATTAAAACACACACACAATTCAACCATACTGCCGCTCTATCTAGTGTATCAGTAGTCCATTTGGCTCGATATTATGACAATGCAGCAAAAGATATTTAATATAAAAATATCGCCTTTCCAACCGATTTTTGTGTACGTCTTTTTCCATTGATTACCACGATATCTTTTATATTTTATATTTTGAGGACACAAATTATACAAATCCAGCAATTTTAAATATTAATATCGTTCTGAAAATACCAAGTTCTTTAAAAATCGCGATAAAACGAAATACTAAAATGGAGTATTTTAGATACTATTTCCCAACGAATAGTAGTATAAAAATTAAGATCGGCAGCACTGAAAATAAGCATGCCGATTTTGTCAAAATTACAACAAACACGTCGCTACTGACAGCACCTTTTTATTATTCCACCATGAGCGCAGAGAAATGTAGCTTTAAAATTAATACCTGTTTTACACATTTCGAAACTTGTCAAATCTGTTTAATAGTACCTTTGCAAACAAGTAATTTTTAACCGAAAAACTAAACCGACTTCAATTCTCATATACAAATTTAATTATATCGTTAATCTTTTCATGATCCTATGATCGGATTTAAACCAAATTAGAATGGGACAACCTGTGAGGTAACACCTTTCCTTTTCCTTTCCTTTCCTTATAGAAAGCGGTAACGTGGAATATGGTTCCGTGCGCAGAATTGGAAAAGTTTTGACTGCCATTCACCTGGGAGTGGCCGGAGGCGATTCTTGTGCGTACGGTTCAAATCGCAGCTCACAACGTCCGGATATTTATATCCACGTATCCTCCGGGTAGCAACCAAACACCCCTTTGGGAGCGAGCTAAAGTGAGGAGGCGTAAAACTTCGCGGGCGCGTGGTGGGTCCCGCCACGTTAAAACCCCGCCCAATGAAAAAGACCAAACAGCCTCGTATGAGACCCCCTTTTTTGATGACGACCACGGTAAACGTATAAAGGACTATGATTTAAGCGTATGCGCCTGGAATATCCGGACCCTTAATGGGCAGGTGCCTCTGCCCGGCTAGTTGATGTCCTCGGGAAGACAAAGGTTGACATTACCGCCATCCAAGAAATGCGATGGACGAGGCAAGGAAAAGTAAGTGTGAAGCCTTGCGACGTCTACTACAGTTGCCACATAAAGGAGCGCAAACTCGGTGCTAGATTCGTGGTAGCAGAGAGACTCCGTAGCCGAGTACTGGCGTTCCCCCCGGTGGACGGACGTCTAGCCACAATCCGAATCAAAGCGATATTCTTCAACATCTAGATCATCTGCGCCCATGCCCCGACGGAAGAGAAGGACGAGGCGTCCAAGGATCTCTTCTATTAGCGCTTAGAGCGTACATATGGGCGCTGCCCGCGACACGATGTTAAAATCGTGCTGGGCGATTTTTATTCCAAGGTGGGCAAGGAAGGGATCTTTGGCGCCACTGTCGGAAAATTCAGCCTCCACGACGAAACGTCCGATAACGGACTGAGGTTGATCGACTTCGCCGGGTAATATGTAGTACCCGGCATGGTAATATGTAGTACTAGGTTCCAGCATACGAACATCCACCAAGCTCCAGATCGAAAAACGAGAAACCAAATGGACCACGTTGTGATAGACAGAAGGCATGCTTCCAGCGTTTTAGACGTACATACACTCCGAGGGCCAAACATCGACTCGGACCACTATCGTGTTGTAGCCACGATACGCACCCGCCTCTGTGCAGCAAAAAATGTGCGCCCAACAATGCAAGGAAAGCTTAACGTCGAAAAGTTGCATTCACAACAGACGGCCAATTTATTCGTCATTCGACTCACACACCTGGTCTCTGAGAGTACTGTTCAACAATCCGACATAAGCGAGCAGTTGAACCACATTTCCCCATCATAAAGTACCGCCGCCGAAGAAGTAGTTCGATTTCAGCGAACCCGAAAGAACAACTAGTACGATGAAGAATGTCAAGAGCCGCAGAGAAAAAAGACGCCGCCTATAGGGCCACGCTTCGATCGGGCGCAACGCGAGCAATGTGGGACCGTTATAGGGAACTGAGGAAAGAACCGAGACGTATTTGCCGCAATAAGAAGAGAGAGGCCGAAATACGTGAATGCGAAGAGCTTGAAATGCTAGCCGACAGGAAAAACGTCCGAAAATTTTACCAGACGGTTAGGCGATTAACGGAAGGTTTAAGACCAGGGCGAACTCCCGTAAGAACAACAACAATGACAACCTAGTGACCGATGTCCAGAATGTACTTAAATTATGGAGGGAACACTTTTCCACCCTACTGAATGTTAGCAGCGCTGAAATTAGTGGATAAGACGAACCCGAACCTNGCGCAAACTCGGTGCTAGATTCGTGGTAGCAGAGAGACTCCGTAGCCGAGTACTGGCGTTCCCCCCGGTGGACGGACGTCTAGCCACAATCCGAATCAAAGCGATATTCTTCAACATCTAGATCATCTGCGCCCATGCCCCGACGGAAGAGAAGGACGAGGCGTCCAAGGATCTCTTCTATTAGCGCTTAGAGCGTACATATGGGCGCTGCCCGCGACACGATGTTAAAATCGTGCTGGGCGATTTTTATTCCAAGGTGGGCAAGGAAGGGATCTTTGGCGCCACTGTCGGAAAATTCAGCCTCCACGACGAAACGTCCGATAACGGACTGAGGTTGATCGACTTCGCCGGGTAATATGTAGTACCCGGCATGGTAATATGTAGTACTAGGTTCCAGCATACGAACATCCACCAAGCTCCAGATCGAAAAACGAGAAACCAAATGGACCACGTTGTGATAGACAGAAGGCATGCTTCCAGCGTTTTAGACGTACATACACTCCGAGGGCCAAACATCGACTCGGACCACTATCGTGTTGTAGCCACGATACGCACCCGCCTCTGTGCAGCAAAAAATGTGCGCCCAACAATGCAAGGAAAGCTTAACGTCGAAAAGTTGCATTCACAACAGACGGCCAATTTATTCGTCATTCGACTCACACACCTGGTCTCTGAGAGTACTGTTCAACAATCCGACATAAGCGAGCAGTTGAACCACATTTCCCCATCATAAAGTACCGCCGCCGAAGAAGTAGTTCGATTTCAGCGAACCCGAAAGAACAACTAGTACGATGAAGAATGTCAAGAGCCGCAGAGAAAAAAGACGCCGCCTATAGGGCCACGCTTCGATCGGGCGCAACGCGAGCAATGTGGGACCGTTATAGGGAACTGAGGAAAGAACCGAGACGTATTTGCCGCAATAAGAAGAGAGAGGCCGAAATACGTGAATGCGAAGAGCTTGAAATGCTAGCCGACAGGAAAAACGTCCGAAAATTTTACCAGACGGTTAGGCGATTAACGGAAGGTTTAAGACCAGGGCGAACTCCCGTAAGAACAACAACAATGACAACCTAGTGACCGATGTCCAGAATGTACTTAAATTATGGAGGGAACACTTTTCCACCCTACTGAATGTTAGCAGCGCTGAAATTAGTGGATAAGACGAACCCGAACCTCCAGTCGATGACGATGGAGTCGATGTTTCACCACCTGACTATGACGAGGTACGAATAGCGATAGCGCGCTTGACAAACAACAAAGCTGCTGGAGCTGACAGCCTGCCAGCTTAGCTATTAAAGTACGGTGGCGAGGAGTTAATAAGATGCATGCATCAACTCTTACGCAGAATATGGTCAGATGAACGCATGCCCGACGACCGGAATTTAAGTGTGGTCTGCCCAATCCACAAGAAAGGCGGTCTTGCTATTCGCGCCAACTACCGCGGAATCTGCCTTCTAAGCATAGGTTATAAGGTCTTATGTAGTGTATTGTGCCCACCGTCAACGAACTGATTGGACCTTATCAGTGTGGCTTTAGGCCTGGCAAATCCACCATAGATCAGGTATTTACAATGCGCCAAATCTTGGAAAAGACCCGCGAGAATAGGATCGAACAACACCATCTATTTATCGATTTCAAAGCCGCTTTCGACAGCACGAAGAGAAGTTGTATTTATGCCGCGATGTCTTAATTTGGTATCCCCGCGAAACTAATAGATTGGCGCTTACACATATGTTAGTGTTCGACCGAGCTTCTCCTCTGATTTGTGGTGTGCGCCTTGATGTTGTCACGCAAAGGGGAGGGACCTGGAGTTTTACGCCGACTCCGAACGGCGATTGTAATTTTATGAGAAGCCTCTTTTCATGGCAGGAATACACTCAGAGGTTTGCCATTTCCTGCCGAGGCGCGACCGCTGTTAAGAAATACCCTTTTTTTCTAATTTTTTTTCTGCGATGTTGCTTTGACCAGGGCTTTAACCCAGGTGCTGTGGAATGGTAGCGCACACTGCTTACCACTACACTACAGCGGCCGCGAAACTAATACGGCTGTGTAAAATGACGTTGAGCAATACCACCAGCTCCGTCAGAATAGGGAAGGACCTCTCCGAGCCGTTTGATACCAAACGAACTTTCAGACAAGGTGACTGTGTGATTTTTTTAATCTGATGTTGGAGAAGATAATAAGAGCCGCAGAACAGAACCGCTCAGGCACAGTACTTTACAAGAGCGTACTAGGGCTACGTCTGTTCTGCCTTCTCGGGATTGGATAGATAAGCAAAGCGTATGGGTCTAGTGGTGAACGAGGACAAAACGAAGTATCTCCTGTCATCACACAAACAGTCAGAGCATATGCATCTTGGCACCCACATCACTGTTGACAGTTACGAGTTTCAAAAAGTAGACGACTTCATTTATTTGGGAACCAGCATTGATACCAATATTAATGTCAGCCTTGAAATCCAACAGAGAATCCCTCTTGCCAACAAATGCTACTTTGGAGTAAGTAGGCAATTGATAAGTAAAGTCCTCTCTCGTCGTACGAAGATATCACTCTATAAGTCACTCATCATGCCTGTGCTGGTGTATGGCGCGAGGGCATGGACAATGAAAATATCTGATGAAGCTGCTCTTCGAGTTTTCGAGAGAAAGATTCTGCGAAAGATAAACGGACGCTTAAAGGTTGACGATGGCGAATATCGCAGACAATGTAACGATTAGCTGTATGAGCTTTACAACGATATAGACATAGTGCAGCGAATTAAAATTCAGCGGCTCCGCTGGCTTGGCCCTGTCGTTCGAATGGACAGAAACGGTCCTGCTCTGAAAGTATTCAACGGGGGCCGCGATGCTGGTAACCGAGGAAGAGGAAGGCCTCCCCTGCGTTGGAAAGACCAGGTGGATAAGGACTTCCAATTGGCGTCAGTTAGCACAGAAGAGAAATGACTGGCGTGCTGTTTTGGACTCGGCCAAAATCGCTTAGGCGTTACAGCGCCAATAAAGACGAAGAAGAAGGTTAACGTGGTCCAAAGTTATGCGGTACCATACATAAAAAAAAAATATTCCGACGAATTGATAATCTCCCTCCTTTTTGTGAATTCGGTTAAAAAGGAGAGAATCTGTTTGCAATGAATTTCCTAATTTAGGGATCCACAATAAAATTAATGTGGCTATGCTGTAATGTACCCAAAATGGTGTATTTGTACCAAATGTGCTTTCAACTTTAAAAAAAGGTTAAAAAAGTGCAATTGTACCTCCTTTTCCATCACTGATATACATTCCTATGTAAGAATGTACATATGTAAGTATGTTTGTGCATGTGCCCACTAGGTAAATAGGTAAGCACCTTACGAGGTAAGCCATGTTTTCTTTCAGTTTTTAGTACCAAAACTATACATTCTAAATTCCTACTTACATAAGGCGGCCACGTCTTTGTTAAAGTAATGGAGATTCGGCAGGGAAGTGGTAAGGACCGCCGAGTGAAGGGCATTCATTACCTTAGCAGCAACTTACACTGAGCCGGTTTCCAAAAAAGTTACGTTCGGCCCTTGGCAATAACTTCAGCTGTACGTTATTTTGCAACTGACAACGTTATGTGTCGTCGGAGGTGTTCATTTTGAGCTTTACTTGTAGATGACATGGGCCATGATGACAATTTTGGTACTAAAAAATTAAAAAAACATGGCCTACCTCGTAAGGTGTTCACCTATTTTTCCCAGTGGGTGATGGCAATTTTCTTAGTGTGCGCATCAGGGTTGCCAGGACTTCAAAAATAAAAAAGCTAGATCGGCCAAATAAAAAAGCTAAAAAAAAGCTAAATGGGCCAAAAAGAAAGATTAAAAAAAGGCCAGCCTTTTCAACATTTCATTAACTCTTCTGTATAAAGAGGTAGTACAAATGTACTACCGAGCAACAAAAATGTAAATATCTCGACAACCAAAGTACTGACGATCATGAAATTTCATGAAAGCTTTGTAAAAACATGTTTATAACTACACAATACCGTTTAACAAAACCATCTTAATAATAAATAGGACTCTTTTTAGGGTCTGAAAACCCATAGTCCTTAAAGACAAGGTAGTGTACCACGAAATATCTTCATACATTACAATACGATTACAATCGTGAATGTTTCAACTGGAGCGCGCATAGTGAAGGGCAAACCGTATATACCCGCAAATAAACCAGACTAAATGGCGAAGTCGATTTAGGTTTGACAAACTCGACACGGGTACTTCAAAGTAGAGATGGGCACGGGCCTAAATTTTCAAGCCCGGCCCGGCACGAGTGTAAAATCAACTTTCAAAAACACGCACGAGCCCGCACGTTAAGAATTTTAGTGGGGCCCGGCCCGGCACGACGGGACACGTCCCACTATGGGATTACAGCGGCCAAAAGTAGTTAAAACGGATTAGCGAATCTGAAGAAGTAATTGCGCAGATGCATAGCAAAATATCCAGCTAACTTAAACCAAAAATAATTTTTTGATAAAAATGCATGTCTGCAATCATGACACGAGCTTAAAGTAGTTGCAATGCGAAAAAATAAATTTGTAAGAAAAAATTTTGATTTTGTCGCAAATAATTTGAATTAATTTTTCCACTTGTGCGGATATATAAAAAACCAATCTGATTAATGAGCAGTTTTTGAATATATCTGGGGTCAAACATTGCTTAAAACTTTTATAAATCTTTTGAAATGTATAAAACACACACAATTTTGTGAGTGTAAAATTTTTTGAGTGCTTACTTTAAAAAGGGATATTTAAAAAGGACCTAGGAAGCGAGCTAAATTATGCTTAGGATAAGTAAACATTAAATATGCGTGTTATATCTCAAATAGTTCCAGCTGCGAGGAACTGCGAGTTCAGCTTCTATTCTTCCTTTTATAGACCCACCTCCTGTAAAATTTATTGAATTTGTATTGTAGAGCTGAAAGGAAAGACGCTGATATGTACATAAAATGAATAATATGCGATATAAAGTGGAAATAAAAGAAGGTGTAGATATTAATGACACAAACAACATTCAGCCCCTCTGGACGAGATCCGTTTTTTATGGCAAGAGTCCTGCTTGCCTCAGCTCAGCTTTTGTTATATAAAATGTAGTTAAAATTGAAAGTTTCAGTGTAAATACATATCGTGCACATAATTTCTCAAGTAGCACACTGGTATATAAATTAGTGTAAATTTACGAATTTCGGTAAAAAACTAATTGTACCAAAATTCACAAATTTACACCAATTTATGCACCAGTGTGCTACTTGAGTTAGTATGCAGGTATTGTAAATGTTTTCGTTTTGTCATTTTTAAAATGAAGAAATAGGAACGCCTTTAGAAATAAAATAAATGTGCCCGTTCTTTTTCTCCAAATTTCATAAAATTTAGTACTTGGAGGCAAACCGAATTTCATCAAAAAGATTTTTTTTTAATTTGTGCCTGTTTTTCTAGAATTACTGGACGATAATGTAAACCGATTTTGACGATATTTGAGATTCAAGCTTTTCTCGTTAAAACCAGCATATGCCCTGAGTTTCATCAAAATCGGATAACATTTACTATTTCCGTCCACAAGAGCTGTGGGCGTGGTAGCGCGTTGAATTTTATTATTTTCCACATTTCTTCATTCCTAAGCGCCGAACAGCGCATATACGAAATTTCAGCGAATTTCTAGTACGGTTTCTACTTTTGGCCGCAGCTTATATGGGGACGTCCCACTGTTTTCCCAGCCCGGAAATAAAGAGGCAACTTTTATTGTATGTATACACACATATGTACATATTTTTAATTTTGTGTTTATGTATGTATATTTACTTAAGCGAATAAATTTTTTACATCAAAGATTTGTATAATATATTTTCTGGGAAGCAGAAAAAGTGAAAGGTATTTTATGTACAGATATGTAAACAAAACTACTAAGTAGCTAATTTTTTCTATCGGTTCCCAAATATTTCTTTTTTTTGGTTTTCTCTTATCAATAGAGTTTTAATATGTACTATTTTATTTTTTTTGTATAAAAACAAAGGCTTTTCTAAATTTGTAGTATTAGCAACGGGCTTTTTCGTGCTTATTCGTGTTTTTATGAAATTTTACTGAACGCCCATGCACGCACGAGTTCCCCTGCGTAAGCCCGACCGGTGCCCATCTCTACTTCAAAGCATACCTTCCCCGATTCAAACACGAACCGGAACCCATATGCGACTACAGCGGAGGAGATGTAATAGAATACGTCTTTTTTGAGTGTATATTATTTGACAGTACCAGATGCAGACTTCGCCACATATCTTGCGAGTTTTTAAGCCTGAGTGACTGGTGGAGACTATGCTACAAAGCAGCGAAAAATGGCCGGCAGCATATGACAGATGTGAATAGCAGAGGCGAGGATGGGGCTGAGGACTCCCGAATGGCTACGCAGCGGCACCTAGCTACCTTTCTCCCTCACGATGTAGTGCTCGACGTCATTCCCGTGCTTTTCCTGGTTTTGTAGAGGCACTTGAGAGCCAATGAAAAAACTGTTAAAGTATAAACAGAACGAGTTCGCAAGGTAAATTTCGTCGGATGGAGCGATGCCGCGGGGTGATATTCGCTTAACATTTCGTCAATTAAAACTGAACCGAAACAATAATTTAGTGCTACTACAAATATTGCGGAGCATTGCCCTTAATCCTTCTGCAATGATTGGGTCAAAATTACAACTTTAATTAAAGAGATAGGTAATTTTAAATAGTCTGCGGCGTTGTCTATTCGTTAAAAGAATAATCAGCTATGGTTTTGCTAAAAATAAAAGAGTTGTTTTCTTTTATTTTGTTTTCTAGAAGGCAACATAGTCATTCCGACTCAAATTATTATTTAGTAGTTAAGGACATGAACCGGTAAGCATACAGGACTTATCGATAAATTTTCTGCATGTGATAAATAAAATATTAACTGAATTCAATCTTTTTTCCTTAAAATTTACTTATATCTATTATTGGGTCAAAATTACCCCAAACATTAAAGGAAGGGGTAAATTAAAAACACTGCAGAAGGGCTAAAAAATGCTAGTTTGAAAATAAGAAAAGGCTAGAAAAAGCCACGAAGCTAAATCCAAAATTTCGAAGCTAAACGACAAAGGAAAAAGCTAGATGTAGCCTCAAAAAGGATAAACTGGCAAAACTGCGCATGTGTTTGGAATTTGCGAGTGCGCGCGTCGCGATGAATTAAGGGCCATTTACATAAGACTTTCCTCGCTTTGCTTGACAGTTCAAACTTTGACAACAAAGCGTGAAACGCAGAAGGTATGCTACAATAAACGCTTTGATAGCTTTTGCGTTCTCCTTTTCCTCCATATTTTTTATCTGTAAAGTAATAATAATAACAATAATAATACTAATAGGTTGGCGCTTACACATATGTTAGTGTTTGGCCAAGCTTCTCCTCCGATTTGTGGCGTGCGCTTTGATGTTGTCACACAAAGCGCAGGGACCTACAGTTTTACGCCGACTCCGAACGGCGATTGTATTTTTATGAGAACCTGTTTTTCATGGCAGAAATCTCNTGCGCCTTGATGTTGTCACACAAAGCGCAGGGACCTACAGTTTTACGCCGACTCCGAACGGCGATTGTATTTTTATGAGAACCTGTTTTTCATGGCAGAAATCTCTGTAAAACCTCTGTAAAATAGAAAACAATATAAAAATATGCATTAATAATAGCAATAATTCCTATTTACCCTATTTTTGTCATTAAATGCAAATGCAAGCGCACGAGAAAAGATACATGTAGACAGCTGATTGCCAAAGCGGGCAAAAGTTGAGAGTTGCCCAATATTTTGCTTCGTTTTGCCCTGCTTTGCTCAAAACGTTTTTTATGTGAGCATACGCATGCATATGTCGGGCGCTGTGGTGTAGTGGTAAGCAGTGCGCGCTTCCACTCCGCAACGCCAGGGTTCAAACCCTGGTCAAAGCAACATCGAAAAATATATAGAAAAAGGTTTTTTCTTAACAGCGGTCGTCCCTCGACAGGCAATGGCAAACCTCCGAGTGTATTTCTGCCATGAAAAACAGCTTCTCATAAAAATACAATCGCCGTTCGGAGTCGGCGTAAAACTGTAGGTCCCTGCGCTCTGTGGGACAACATCAAGGCGCACGCCACAAATCGGAGGAGAAGCTCGGCCAAACACTAACATATGGGTAAGCGCCAATCTATATTATTATTATTATACTCATGCATATGCCTACATCGATCTTATATGTCGAAGCAAAGAGCTATCAAGCAAAGCGAAGAAAGTTGTACGTAAATCAGCCTTTATCGTCAAATGTTTCAGCTGATCCCAGATAATGGCCGCGTCAGATTGGGTACTTTGCGTACGTTCCGCTCAAGGATGAAACTGACAGTTCAGTAGACCGTGTGTATTTGCAAAGAGAGCGTCAGATTGGCGTTGTTGGCGAACGTTGGCCAACAGTCATGGTGCAATAATGGGCCGTATGAATAAAAACTAAGCAATTGCTTTTTCTTAAAATATCATACCTTTTACTTCAATTTTCTTTGAATAAATTGAGTAAAAGATCTGAAATTTTAAGAAAAAGCAATTGCTTATTTTTATTCATACGGCCCAATACAAGGTGTTGTCGGCTGCCTTAGGTGAAACAATGTTACTTCTTTAACAATTCTTTGCCTAATAATATAGTTGAATGTTTTTAAATTTTTCTCAGTATACACATTTTGTTTTCTTAAAAAAGTATTTTATCTTAGTTTGTTTCATTTCATTATGAATATACTATAAAAAAGCAAATTTTATTTAGAAGAAAATATGAAATTTTATATTTTTCCCCCAAATGGGGATTAATTTCTTCTCGTTTTTCTTCATATTCTACTGAGCTAAGGCAGTATCAAATCGAGCTGTCACAACTGATCCTTGAACCTTGTATTATTGCATCATGGCCAACACTCAACTTTTGACGCACGTAAGTCCGTCACTGCTGACAGTTGTATAACCCCGCGTTTACCCAAGACAAGACCAATGAGAATATGCATTAATTGACACATTGCTTGAGTAAAGTAGGCATCCAGACAATAAACTGCCTTTGAAAAGCCAGAGACAGTGACGAAGACATCAAGAGAAGTGTGAATATATTAGTAAAAAATGTGAATGTGTTGCTATTGCATCTGAAAAATTGACTTGTGTAAACCGCAAGTACGCGGCCTTAAGGAACAGCTGATTTTTGTTTTCAGACGCAACACCATGGCTGCATTTCTTTATTCATTCTGAACGTTTGGAATAAACTTTTTTGTTTATTTATTCTTTAGAACGTTCCTGATGATATGTTGACGTATATTTCAAACGCATTATTTTTATTCCGGCTGTGAAATGGGATTATCCGGAATGTATAAAGAAACGCAGCCCATGACACAATGCCTGCATTTCTTTATTCATTCTGAACGTTTGGAATAAACTTTTTTGTTTATTTATTCTTTAGAACGTTCCTGATGATATGTTGACGTATATTTCAAACGCATTATTTTTATTCCGGCTGTGAAATGGGATTATCCGGAATGTATAAAGAAACGCAGCCCATGACACAATGCCTGCATTTCTTTATTCATTCTGAACGTTTGGAATAAACTTTTTTGTTTATTTATTCTTTAGAACGTTCCTGATGATATGTTGACGTATATTTCAAACGCATTATTTTTATTCCGGCTGTGAAATGGGATTATCCGGAATGTATAAAGAAACGCAGCCAATAATTTTTAGAAGGTAGTTTCACTTCTTCCTATCCGCCATGTTAGCTATCTGACAGAAAACGTGTTTCGTATTTTTTGTTGTACCAACTTTTTAAAAAAAAAAATCCAGCTTTTGACGTTGGAAAAATAAAACAAAGAAAAGCCAAACATATAAGTAGAGAAATTTTCGAATATTTTGTAATAATTTTCTTCATAAAAAATTAACTGCTGCTTTCGTGGATATTGCAAGACACGGAATAGATGTAAGGACACAGCTATAAGTGCCACCACACACCACAGACTATATTGGCCGCCTATTTAAATGATAGGGCTCGCTTGAAATATGTACATGAAGATGTATGGAGGTGCGCACACTGCACCAGCGTAATCGCTCTTACCAATAAGTTGTGGTGCAATGGAAAGAATAGCGAGCACATCTAAATTGACGGCCGATAAAGTCCGTGGTGTGCGATGGATCTAATCCATTATAAACAAGAAATGTTGCTGTTATATTTTCATTTTTATGATTTTTATTCATGTGATTAGCAGTTGCAAAAATGTATGTATAAAATACGTATATCTATATATATAAAACAAAGTCGTGTTAGTTACACCATTTATAACTCAAGAACGGCTTGACCGATTTTAACGATATTTGTTTTTTGAATTTGCCTACCTTCCGAATAGCAGAATAACTATTAAAACGACCGCTAGGTGGCTCTGGTGTCGAGTTGTTAGTAAAACCCGTATTTATGGTCCGATTCGCTTCATATTTGAGATATGTATTGACAATAGGAAAAACAATACCATTGCAAAAAAAAGAGCCGCCAGATGGCGTTGGTGTCGAGCTATTACTAAAAATCGTGTTTATGGTCCGATTCGTCTCACATTCGAGATATGTACTGACAATAGGAAAATAAATACCATTGCAAAAAAAAGAACCGCCAGGTGGCATTGGAGCCCAGTTATTACTAAAAATCGTGTTTATGGTCCGATTATCCTCAGATTCAAAATATGTATTGATAACAGGAAAAAGAATTCTTTCGAAAAAAATTTGCCGCCAGGTGGCGCTGAAATTGATTTACATATGTATATGTACCTAACTAAAAATCGTATTTACGCTCGAATTTATTTCATTATCGAAAGATATGAATTCACATATCGATGGTCCTTTGCAATAACGACACAACTCAAAGTTCAAAAAATCAAACTCCTTATTACTTTTAAGAGACTCGTGTCTCTTATCCTTGGCTAACCCATGTCTAATCCTAACTAAAGTAAGTAGTAAAGATTATACATGAATAAGACAGCGATGGAAGGCATGAGTCATTTAACAATAGTACGAGTTTTTTTTCAATTTTGAATTGTGTCGTTATTGTAGAGGACCATCGATATATCTATGACAGGAAAAGATACATATGTATGTATACTTTAGCAGAAAAACTGAAATTCAGTCGGAAACCGCTGTTTACGAACAGCTGTTCCCTATCTATATATAAAAATGGTGTGAAAATGTATAGTAATTCATCAATTGAGAACGGTTGGGCCAATTTGAGTAAAATTTTTTGTTAGTTGTTCGTAAACCCTTCAGGAAAGTCGGAAAATTGGAAAAATCGAAAATTGATTTTTTGTATGGAATTTCGTGTGCAATTCCTTCGGAATGGCATTCGAGTAGAAAAATAGAAAATTCTAAGTGGAAAACTCGGAAAAATGCGGTAGAACGCGAAAAATTTCAATTCGTTTCGACGAAAGCTTTGAAAATTTCGGATAATTGTGAAATTAATTGGGCGCTTGAATCAATTGGGAACAATTTTCTCCTATGTTTCAAAATCGATTCGAATGGGTGCTGCTTGTTTGGAAAGGTGTTTAGAACAAGGAGTGCACAAAATTTTAATTTTTACGATAGGTAACGCAGGGGTCGAACTACGCTAAAAAAATGCATTTGGTTCATTGGTAGGCTACCAAAGATTAGCATATCGGATTAATTTTTTCCGTTAAGTGGGCCAGGGATCGATCTATTTGAAAAAGTTCTATTTATGGTTCGATTTGCTTGAAATTTGGCACGTATTTAGGTAGCTTATAGGATATTTTGTCTAAAAGGTGGACCAGATACCGATCAATTCCAAAAAATTTTATTTATGGTCCTATTTGCTTGAAATTCGATACCCGTATTATAGATATGCGTAGAATAGAAACGGATCATTGTTTTACAGTTCGAAAGGTGTTTGAAGGCGGCGCAAACATGCGGGTATTGGCTATTTAACAATACTTATTACACAGGCTGACAAAAATGGAAAAGATTTGATGTAGCAAATGTTAACGCTATTTTTGACAGATTTTTTTGTGCTGATTACGAATCCGTAAGCATAAAGTTTCCATCAGCTCCTGATTTTAAGAAAAACGAGGTCAAAATGTCAAAAAAGCGCCTTTTTTTGCAATTTTTGAAAAGCTCTAGCAAAGAAACATGGGGTGGTAATAGGGTTGCCAACTATATACTGTTGGAAAAATATATAGTATGCAAAAATACTATATTTCTTCAATTATAAAATTAAATATATTTCAGTTAACATTGATGACATTTATACTGAAATATCAATATTAAAAGAAATATACCTTAAAACAAAGGGTCCACAGATCAAAAATGGCAACATTTTTAAAAATACTTAGAAAGATTTACCAAACTTACTTAAAATTATTTCGCTTATGCTTTCTATTCCTGCAACTGCGGCATTCACAGAAAGAGTTTTTCTATTAAGATTGTGAAATGATGAGATGATAGAAATAAAGCGACTATCTCACTAATAAAAAATGAACTTTGGATTTATATTTATTTAAATATTGATTGCGATAAAGCATATGATACTTTCAAAGAAATCTATTTTTTTTGAGAGGAAATGCATAACACAGAAAAAAGATGTACGCTTAAAAAGCATTTTTACTTTTTCCTAAAAAAAAAAATACTATATATATTTCAAGTGTACTGTATTTTTTTTAATTTTTTTGAAAAAGTACTATAAATTTCTGAGCAAATGTTGGTTGGTAGAAGCTTCTACTTGGACTTAGATTAAAGCTAAAATTCGCGACTACTATCACTGAAAATATTCCTGTACCTTTTCTTGATGGTCACTTATAGTCATTTGATGAACAGGAGAAACTGATTTTGGGAAGTTTGAGTACCTACCGCAATTAAGCAAAAGGTGGTAGAACCTTCCACTTAGGCTTGCATTAAGGTCTGGACTTCTGACTATAATCCCTGAAAATACCATTCCTGCACCTTGACCCTAAGATTACCTATAGTCATTTATTGAACAGCTAACACTGATTTTTACAAATTTTTTTCTAATTGCATAATTTTCTAGTACTTTTTTATTGTGAGACGATAAAACGCAAATGAGTATAGGTGCCCATCAGGGCAAGGTGCAGGAATATTATTTTCAGGGATAGTAGTCTGTAGTTCTAGCTTTTATTTAAGCCTAAGTGGAAGGTTCTATCACCTTTTGTTTCCTTGCAAGAGGTTCTAAACTAACAAAATCTGGAGCTGATAGAAACTTTATACTTATGGATTCGTAATCAGCAAAAAAATGTCTATCAAAAGCATCTTTGACATTTGCCGAATCAAAATCGGTGTTGCCCTGTGTTACCTACACTAATATAAATATAAAGAAAAGCTCCTTCTCTCTTATAAAAAGGTGATCTCGCGAACTGCAGAACTGAACCGCTCAGGAACAATTTACTACAAGAGCGCGCGATTGCTGGCTTATGCTGATGACATCGTCATCATCGGTAACAAAAACCGCGAATTCTGTTCTGCCTTTTCCAAGTTGGATAGGGAAGCAAAGCGAATGGGTCTGGTGGTAAACGAGGACAAGACGAAGTATCTCCTGTCATCAAACAAACAGTCAGAACATTCGCGCCTGGGCACCCACGTCGCTGTTGACAGTTATAATTTCGAGAAAGTAGCGAATTTCATTTACTTGGGAACCTGCATTAACACCGATAATAATAGGCCGTATGAATAAAAAATAAGCAATTGCCTTTTCTTAAAAGTTCTTACTCTTTACTCAATTTATTCAAACAAAATTGAAGTAAAAGGTATGCAATTTTAAGAAAAAGCAATTGCTTTGTTTTTATTCATTCGTCCCATTGTCAACATAGAAATTCAACGCAGAAACACTCTTGCCAACAAGTGCTACTTTGGACTCAGTAAGCAATTCCGGAGTAAAGTCATCTCTCGACGTACGAGAACCACGCTCTATAAGTCACTCATCATGCCCGTGCTGGTATATGGCGCAGAAGCATGGGCAATGACAACATCCGATGGGCCGGATCTTGGAGTATTCGAGAGAAAGATTTTGCGGAAGATTTTTGGGCCTTTACGCGTTGGCGACGACGAGTACCGCAAACGATGGAACGATGAGCTGTATGAGCTTTACAACGACATGAACATAATGCAGCGAATTGAAATACAGCGGCTCCGCTGGCAGCTGGCCATGTTGTTCGAATGCACACCGACGCTCCAGCTCTGAAAGTATTCAACTCGGAACCCGCTGGTGGTAGCAGAGGTATAACGCTTTACAGATAACGTACAGCGTCTGGAGTGGTACAGTAAATAAATATCGTTGCGGTGTATTCGAAAATGCGATACACCGCAACTGATCTCTGATGCAAAGTGAATCAAGAATGTGTCGTGTAAGGAGGTTGATTCGCCGTTCTTATTTGAGAGAGCGAACCACGTGATTCGTTTGTCGTGGAAACACCGTATTAGGGTTTACACAGGACAATACTGTCATGACACATGATGCAATAATACAAGGTGTTATCGGTTGGCAGCTTCTCGCTCTAATTCCGCCATATTGACTGCCTTAGGTGAAACAGTGTTACTTCTTTAATAATTCCATGCCTAATAATATAGTTAAATGTTTTTTATTTTTTCTCAGTATAGCATTTTGTTTTTTTAAAAAGATATTTTTTTTCATTTTTTTTTCATTACGAATACGCTCTGAAAAAGCAAATTTTGTTTAGAAAAAAATATGAAATTGCATATTTTTCCCCCAAATGGGGATTAAGTTCTTCCCGTTTTTCTTCTTATTCTACTAAGCTAAGGCAGTGTCAAATCGAGCTGTCACAACTGATACCACCTTGTATTATTGCACCATGGTCATGAAAATAGCAATACATGCAAACTTTTTCACAAATACATGCATAGTTTTCCAATTGACTCAATCACTGTCTTGATTATTTTCAGTAAGTAAATCGGACAATGATTTGACGTATGCAGACAATAATTTTGACGTCTTGTGCAAGTAAGAAGAGAAATTCATAAAAAAAGAACTAAAATAACACAAGACACGCTGATGTGTATGTAACTTTGTCAATTTTTTATTATTTGTTTTATGCGTATTATATTTATACGTATTATATTTTTATGCGTATTATAAAACAACGTTCACGTCCGACAAAATAAATTGTTATAACTATTGTCAGGACGCCTGCACCACGCAGCCAATTATAAGCGTTTTTTACAACTAATACGTATTTCTTTATTGTCTTGACAGTCATTGCCGTTAGATTTGTAGCCTTTACAGTGGGCTTACATGCACAACTATTGATTCCAATCCCGCATAAAACTCGCAATCCCGCGGATCCGCGAGACTTGCGGGACTGAAAAAAATCATATTATTTCCTCTAAACAGTTATATTCAAAATTGATATGTAAAAAAGACGATTTGATTTAGAAAATCTAGGTAGGGTAGGCGATGCCTACTCATGCCATAAGTTAACCATTATCTGGGAATCCTAAACTCCAAAATATATGTTTAATGATAATGGTATTTGACACAGACAATTCTTTGGAAAATATTACAACAAAGTTAATCTCGCTTAAGAAGGAACTTTGCTCATAAAATATTTCTGAGAAAAAGTCTTCTTTTGTTGTACTTCCCACGAATACAGGCTTATAAAAATTATGAGCCAAAGATTTAAATACAATAGTTGTAAAAATGTATCCTTATTACTTCACATGGTATAATTCCACATACAATGGGATGGGTGTGAAGAGGACAGAAACAAAATGATACGGATGAAATTTTAATAAAATAAATTCTTTAAAGCATTTAAAAAATGAAAGATTTTCTAGTATCTAGATACCGAGAACTGGAATAATTTTTCTATTTGACATCTACTTTTATCCAGACTAAATGCGAAGATGGCGTTTAAATTTTCTGGAATATTTCAGTTTTTCCAAGATTTTTTTTAATCAACTCTTTGTACCCTACTCTTTTTGTACCCGAGCGCACTTGTGGTATATTAATTTTGTTCACATAACGGTTGTTGTAACGGCCAAACCGAATCGAGATAGATATAGACAAATGTATACATAAATGCTCAGAATGAATAGAGAAGTCGATTAAGCCATGTCTGTCTGTCCGTCCGTCCGTCCGTCTGTCCGCCCGTCCCTGTACACGATAACTCGAGCAAAAATTTAGATATCTCAACGAAATTTGGTATGTAGGACTGTAACCACGCCCACATCCCATATAACGGTAATTGCCAGAAATACGAAAACTGCGATATTTTAGTAACTACTGAAGATAATTCACTCAAAATTGATATTTACAATAATTTTTAGACGAAAAATAATCATATTATACATTTTTGGAAAATGGGCGTAGCCACGCCCACTTATGGTTACATGTGTATATCTTGGTAACCGCTGCACCAATTTCTTCCAAACTTGGCACAGTTGTTGGCCCTGGTACGGCATACTAAACGGCCGAAAATTTAAAAAATCGGACAATAACCACGCCCACATACATTATGTGGCCACAAGTATCAAAGTCGGACTCGCCAAACTTGTCCTCTGGTATGTGTATGTCTTGCAAGTTCTGGTTTTCGATACATTGAATAAAATACATCAATGCATTTAATAGTATCGCATTAGTCGATACACCGGAATTCATTCGATGCATGGAATTAGAAATATCGATGTTTCTGGTGCATTGGACAACATCGCGCATCCCTAAGTTGCTCCAGAGTGCCACTGTGGTACCAAATTACTACGAAGAGGCCCTTCCCAATTCTGATGGAGCTGATATTGTTATTCAATGTCATTTTACAAGTCGTACTAGATTTACAGAGTTACCACATTTAGATATCGCCACAGAAAGACAAATTGTTTCATGCTGTCGAAACCAGCTTTGAAATCGAAAAATGCCTATATGATGTGTGTCCATCTTATTCTCGTAAGTCTCTCAAAATATTAAGCGTAAGATGTGTACCTGCTCTATGGTGGCCTTTTAACTCTAATTGGTAGGCACACTGTCATCCGACCATATTCTACATAGAAGTTGGTGCATGCACCTTTTCAGTTCTTCGCCACCATTTTAGAATAGCCCAGATGTCAATCCATCAGCTCCTCCAGTTTTGTTATATTATAGCCGTGTTATTTCTTTTCTAACCAATCATGGGTAGGGAACAGAACCCACTCTATCGGATCGGAGCTCTCAAAGAGGTATCAGAAGGTGTCTGTACCGTATCGAGAGGCTCGCTATATAAATATGTCTACGGAATTTTGCTGTGCGCCAAGCGTGGAACCCGACAAGTAACAATCCGTTCCAGTGAAAACAGATTTTTATATTTGAAATTAAAACATGAAGTTTTAACTGAGTTACTTATTGTTAAGATTACCACAGCTTTAATTGTCGGACATTTTTGTCATAAACTGTACTGACCGATTTGTGTTTTTTCACACCTATTAGTGGTCCAACAAATTTTGCGAGGGAGCGCAGGCCGTCCAGTTTTTCCTAATTGGACTCTGAGGTTTGATATATGGTGATATATGTTTACTATTTTTTCGGCATAAAAGGGGTTTTTATTTTAATTCATTAGAAAAGATGCTTAAGAAAATCTGGAAAGACGAGCCACGGGTCAAGACCATTTTTCTTTAATTGTTGTGTTTTGCTTTACGACACTCTTACAGCAAATTTATTGCACAGCAATTTATTGTATATACTGTACATACATATATATGTACATACATATATATGTACATTAGACTGCATCACCAAAAAAAGTTGCGGGTTTTCCGCCGGGATTACAAAATTTATTATATTTTAAGACGTCCACCAAAATTTTTCGGAAAAATATTAAGATTTACGCGAAATACCTAAAAAAATGGAGTTTTTTATGAATAAAAGTAGTTTCTTAAAAAACTTTTTGAAAATACTTCAAAAAATTGAGTTTTTTATGAATAAAAGTAGTTTCTTAAAGAACTTTTTGAAAAAAGCCCCCTCAGATGACAAAACAGATTAGGCTTAAAAAACTTCATACAAATATTTAAAAATATTTTCAACGGAATCGTAATAATGAAATTTTTGATGCTGTCTTTTTACTTTTTTTCAAACATTGATTTACGAAAAACTTATATAACTGGGCCAAAACTATTCTGATTTAGACTTATGGGATCTCGGTAGAAAAGTATTTATGTGCAAAAAAAAAGTCATTCGTGTCCCAATTATTATTTTTTTTTAATACCAACACATCTTAATCCAACTTTGAATGATGTTCGTTCATCCTACCTCTTTCATCTTTTGAATGAGCTTATTAGCAAAGAAATAAAAAGGGTGAGAAAATACCTTTCCAATGATACCTCACAAGTCTAAATCGGAAGAGTTTAGGTTCAGTTATTCAAGTTTTTCTTATACCAAACTTTGAAAAAAGTTAATAGCATCAAAAATCATTATTACGATTCCGTTCAACATCTTTTTTTTTTTTTTTTTTTTTTTTTTTATGTTAATTTTTTAAGATACCTATTTTTATTCATAAAAAACTCCATTTTTGGGGGTATTTTCAAATCGGTCCAGCACGCTTAAATCTTAATATTTTTCCGAAATATTTTGGTGGACTTCTTAAAATATAATAGATTTTATAATTCCAATGGAAAAACAGTACCGATTTTTTTTTTGTAGAGGGAGGGATGCAGTCTAATGTACATATGCATGTACATACATACATATATGTATATCGCTCATTTACTTCAATAGTCACAATTTAAAAAATCAAAATTTTGAGTTGAGTATGCATTACCGCTCCCTCTTCCTCTATGTTGTGTGTTTCATAACTGTATCAATTACCAGTATCTCACTAGAGCAAAGTGTGTATTCATTTTTATAATGAGAGTGGACCTACATACACACGTAAATGCAAAACATTAAAGCCTTTTTATCGAGTTTTGCTTTTTTGAGTTATGACACTATTGAACTAAATGAGCGATATGAGTATGTACATATTACTTAAAAGGCCCTATACACGCATTGATTTAGCGGTAAACCAGTTGACCAACTTACGAAATTCCTTACAAACGCGCCAACCGGTTGGAAGATTTCATTTGAGTAAGAGCTATGCTGGGAATGCTTCTGGTTTTTATGTATTTGTTATTGCTACCTCCCTCATTTTCAAGATTTTTTCCTAACCTCAAAAAACACCTAGGATTTTCACTGTCACGTAAAATCCGAGATGGTTTTTGAGGTTAGAACAAAATCCAGACGTGATGGAGCAAAACGGACTCCAGGTTCGTGTTCAGCGACCCCAAAAACATATAACAGACTAGGTTTGGTCAAAGGAACCTTTCATCGATTTTTTTTTGTGGACCTATGTTATTTCTCACGAACCGAAAAACACTTGTTAACGTTAATGCACCTTTAAAAAATGAAATCGCATTTTGGGTTACCAATTTGTCTACACACAGAGCAACAAGTTGACCAATCTGCCTCAAAAATCAAAAATTTTTAATTTTTCTCCAACCTACGAAGAACTTGACGAAGGTTTGCGAACTTGCCTACACACGGCTTATTTACGACCAACTTCCACGGTTGCGGCCACAGTATATACAGTAATAAACCTTTTTGAGTACTCCTCGGGGGTAAAATCTGATCAGGGTTGATAATGAGAAGGAGCATGCATTTTGTTCATTCAGAGTTGAATACAAAATTACTGTGGTAGTGGTATGAAAGGGAGCAACAACCGTACTATGGCAGAGTGGCACAAGTCATGACTGTGTAATAATAACCGAAATTAATTGCAAAAGTGTAAAAACGTTGCAAATTATTGTCTATTATTATAGATACTAGTACAGATTATCATAGTTCAGTGTATAACTTGTTATATTATACCGTACCAAAGAACGTAGATATCAAGAAGGGACAACTCGTTATAATTGTAGCGAAAGTGAGTAACAGGGGCGTGCCTTCTCTTTTGCTCGAATAAGTTTTTTAAGAGCATGAAAAGAGAAGGCACGCCCCTGTTACTCACTTTCGATACAACTATAACGAGTTGTCCCTTCTTGTTATCTACGTTATTTGAGCGTACATGATAATGAACTGTTAAATGCTGAAAACGCTTATAACTTGTAGATCACTCAAACTTGGGTGTGCTTAATGAGCTGTCTGGGCGGATGCGCTGGCAGTGATTGGGGCCTGTATAACTATACAAACCTTATTTTTTATACCCGAGCGCACTTGTGCACAAGGGTATTATAACTTTGTTCACATAACAGTTGTTTGTAACAGGCAAAACGAATCGAGATAGATATAGACAAATGTATACATAAATGATCAGAATGAAAAGAGAAATCGATTAAGCGGTGACTGTCTGTCCGTCCGTCCGTCCGTCCGTCTGTCCGTCCGTCTGTGCACACGATAACTCGAGTAAAAATTGAGATATCTTAACGAAACTTGGTACGTGAACTTCTTTTGGGCGTGGGACGGATGGTATTGAAAATGGGCGAAATCGGATAATAACCACGCCTACCTCCCATATAACGGTAATTTTAAGAAATACGAAAACTGCGATATTTTAGTAACTACTGAAGATAATTCACTCAAAATTGATATTTACAATGAGTTTTAGACGAAAAATAAGAATATTAAAAAATTTTGGCAAATGGGCGTAGCCACGCCTACTTATGGTTACATGCGTATATCTTGGTAACCGCTGCACCAATTTCTTCCAAACTTGGCACAGTTGTTGGCCCTGGTACAGCATACCAAATGGCCGAAAATTTTTAAAATCGGACAATAACCACGCCCACATCCCATATAACGGTAATTTCGAGAAATACAAAATCTTCGATAAATCAGTAAATATTGAAGCTAATTTATTCAAAATTGATGATTGCAACAATTCTTTACCAAGAAATACGTTTATGACAAAATTTTGGAAAATGGGCGTAGCACCGCCCACTTGTGATCACATATATGTATCTCGCTAACCGTTCTAGCAATTTGTACCAAGCTCGGTATGGTTATTGTGCTTGCCACATAAAAGCAAACCGTTGAAAATTGTTGAAATCGGACTAAAATTGAGGCCGCTTTTCATATAACGGTAAATTTCAGATATGCTTGAAATTTCAATATTTCGAAATTTAAGGACGCTAATTTACTTAAAATGTATACACCCCGGCTTATCATGTAGCGGTAGCTTTCGGAAAGGTGGAAAACATATATTTAATACTTGCGCCGGGTATTTAATGTTCGGTTCCGCCCGAACTTAGACTTTCTTACTTGTTTTTTTTTAATAAAGACTTAAATATACATATTTGGACATTTAGAATTTTGCTTGATAAATTCACAAAATTTACGTTTTTCATATAAATATAATCTTATAATGGACTTTTTTTAATTTTAATTTTACATTTAAGAAAACTTCATTCAGTGCTATAATTACGATTTGAGTTTTCCAGTTTATAAAACACAAGCGTTAATTATGTACTTAATTATTGATATTATTCTTCATTAAGCATGAACATCAGCATATATTAAAGATGAATATTATACTTAACCTACATTTTGTTCATAAATAACACATAATTATGTTTATTTTATCCTCGAAAAGAACATTTCTAATCATGAGGCGAAATTCCCCACAGTAAGTGTTGCCGTGTGCGCAAAACGAAAACGCTGCACACAATCCAAAAGTACTCCTCGGGGACCAAATGGTGAAAAACTGCGAAAAGGTTTATTACTGTATATACTGTGGGTGCGGCCAACCAGTTGACCAACTTAAAGAAATACCCTACAACCGCGCCAACCGGTTGGACGATTTCATTTTAGGAATAGTTTTTAAACTGTGAACAACACAACAGCACCGGTAAACTTTTAAGCTACGCTGGGAATGCTTCTAATTTGTATGTATTTGTTATTGCTACCGGCCTCATTTTAAAAAATTATACGCAAAACAAAAATGAAATCGCATTTTGGCTTGCAAACTTGTCTACACATAGAGCAAGAAGTTGAACAGTCTGCCTCAAAAATCAAACATTTTTGATTTGTATCCAACCTTACGAACAACTTGACGAAGATTTGCCAACTTGCCTACACACGGCTTATTTACAACTATCTTCTAGCGGTTGGCCAACTGGTTGGCCGATAAATCAATGCGTGTGTAGGGCCTTTAAAGCGTTCTTACAAATTATTAATGTATTTCCACATGTAAACTACTTTTATGGTGGTAGATAAGAGTACATATATACAAAAAGAGTCAAACCACGCCAACTGCGTCAATGAATTTCCATTGATTTTCTGGAAAGTGAAGACAATTATGGGAATCTGTAGATAATTATAGAACAAAAATACACTTTGGACGGTTTTCGAAATCGCACTTCGTTTTTGTTTTTTATTGGTGTTATAAGAATGTTGCAATTTTTGAGAGAAAAATTCGTAACTCGCGACCCATTTGATGAAATTTGATGCATTTTTTTTTTTTTGAGAGTAGCTGAAGCTTTTCCCTTTACAATAGAAAGATTTGCAGAATAAAATTTGCAAAACAATTAATTCTTTAATAACAATAATTTAAACAA
>NW_016158501.1:40968-53594 GCF_001687245.7 Rhagoletis zephyria | reverse complement strand
AAGAATATTGCAGTTTTTGAGAGAAAAATTCGTAACTCGCGACCCATTTGATGAAATTTTTTTTGAGAGTAGCTGAAGCTTTTCCCTTTACAATAGAAAGATTTGCAGAATAAAATTTGCAAAACAATTAATTCTTTAATAACAATAATTTAAACAACTGCAATTATTTATATATTCTATATGCTATAACTCACACAAGCTTAAATGAAAATAGCTATTTTCTCAACGCTTAAAGGTGACAAAAAAATCGATAACGACTGTCAAAATTGGAAAGACCAATTTTTTCTTTTTGGAACTTATAAACAAGAGTTTAGAGTATATTGTGCCAAAATTTCACTGCAATCGCGGGCCTAGAATACTTAAAAAAATTGCAATTGTTTAAATTATTGTTATCAAAGAATTAATTGTTTTGCAAATTTTATTCTGCAAATCTTTCTATTGTAAAGGGAAAAGCTTCAGCTACTCTCAAAAAAAATTTCATCAAATGGGTCGCGAGTTACGAATTTTTCTCTCAAAAACTGCAATATTCTTTTAATACAAAAAAAAAAAAAAAACCAAGTGCAATTTCGAAAAACCGTCCAAAGTGTATTTTTGTTCTATAATTATCTACAGATTCCCATAATTGTCTTCACTTTCCAGAAAATCAATGGAAATTCATTGACACAGTTGGCTTTGACTAAAAGGGAACATTTACATATGCAAATGCACATCGTGTAAGAGACCTGTTACATACGTAATCAGGATAGCGATTATAAATTTTATAATTTAGTTGGATGGCTCATGCACAAGAGAGACTGGCGTGCGTTGAACACCAACTATTGCATACTCAATTAATACTGCTGCTTTGTATAACTGAGCAGCGCGTTGACTTGGGCTATCTGCACACTTGTCGTCCAATCATAGTTGCGTTATCGTCTCGCCCTGAAATTTTGAGCCGAGCACATGCATTTCAAAGGAGATCTGCACACTTGTCGTTATCGGCAAATCATAGAAGATGCAGAAACGGATAAGTACGGCCATTAGCGCACACAAGGGGTGGGTTTTGGGGTTCAAACCCAAATTAGAGGATGACTGAACACCAGCGCATAGCGCGCTGTTTTGCAAATACAGCCACCACAAGTGAAGGATACTTATAACAGCTCATACTGATATTGACTTCGGCAAACCAGCTTTCCGAATGCTCGTTCACGAACACGGTTGCCGTTTTGGTTCAAATGGACCAAATTTGGTCAATTTTTTTCGTTTGGTCCATTGGTCCAATGCTTTTTCAAATGGTCCATTTCACAATGGTTTGGTTAGGTTATTATCACCCTTTCACTTCATGCAATAGTTTTTAATTTTTTCTTTTAATTGATGAATTTTGGCAACACTTGCTAAAAGTTTGAATAAGCCACTGATCTTTAAATATGGCATCGCTAATCATCTGGTAAAGCGCGCTTCAAAAAATTCCGCGGTCTCTTGCTAATTTCAATTTAATGATCAATTTAAATGTTCCTTTGAATTCATGTATTTATGCGAAATTTCTACTAGGCATTGAAATAACAAAAATGTATGTCATTTGAAAAAATGCCATGTGGAAATGAACTTAATGATAATTTTTTTTAATGTAATGAGACGATTATTTGTTAATGCCCGCCTTTGTCCTTTATCATTTTTGCCATTTAATCCCTAGTGGGAAAAGTTCCTTCATAAACTCAAAACTAATTAACAAAAAACATTAAAAATTAAATAATTTAAGAATTTTGTGAACTATTAACATTTTCAGAGACTTTGGAGTAAATCTATCTTCGCGTTTTTGAGAAATTGTATTCCAAACTTCAATCACGATTTCCCACAACCTTCCGAAATTAACATACGACAATCTTTTACCCAGGCGATGGTATGTATATTCAATTTATCCTTATAGGTAAATATTATAAATGTTACTTTAAAAAATATTTAATACACTTACACAGGTATTTTTGTATGCCGTAATTGCGTTCCTCAGAAAGCCGCATACAAAAAATCCGCATAAAAAAGTTCTTTACTTTAATACAAAAACAGGGGATGCGTTCCAGCATTTTCAAAAACCGCATAAATTCAGGTACTCCATGTAAAAAATTCTTAAAAACCGCATAAAAAATCCAGTGAGGCAATATTAAAGAAAGAAAAAAACAATTTAGTTCTTCACTTCAACACTTATTATTCCATGTAAAACTGAACATTAATGAAAAAAATAAAATTGTATCTGTATTTTAACCAAAAACAAAAAATATACCATAATAAATACATTAATTACGTAAGAGGACAAAGACAAATTATTTATCAGAAGCACCGTCTCTTTCACACTGAAAAAAGTAATAAAAACTCTCAAAAAAACAAAATCGCTACAGCGAAAAAATGGTTTGAAAAACCGCATAAATTCAAATCCGCATAAAAAGAGACCTAAGTGTATACGATTGTAATGCACTTTGTACGCAATATGTAAAAAACGTAATAATAACTGAATTGGCATATTTTCTTGATAAAGGGCAACAAACTCCACTCAATTTCCCGATGTTATAAAAATTGGTAAATTTTTTTTACCATTTGGTCCATTTTTTGTACCGGAAAAACAATTGGAAACGGCAACCGTGTTCACCAACTAGCAAACGCGGCATTTGAACGGTTGCCGAAAGCATGAGAGCTAATTTCGACGGTTGGCGAAGCAAGACGCCGCAGTTCATTTGTTGCAGAAGTCGTTTGACTTGTTGCTGAAAGTTATCTGACTTGTTGCTGAAAGCCATTTGACTTGTTGCCGAAAGCACGACGAATGTAGTAAAGGGTAATTTATCGTCTCGTATCGTCGCCTGGGTAAAAGATTGTCGTATGTTACGCATGTACGTATGACGCTTACGACAATCTTTTACCGAGGCGACGGTATGTATGTATGTATTTATAGCACGATTGAGAGAAATAAAGATTTTGTCAATCGCGGTACCGCTAATCCGCTCTTTGTGATTTTGACAGAATCAGCTGTGTGCGTGACGTCATCTTGGTGCAATTGTTGATTGTGAGCATACGAAAAAACAATTTTGATATTTGTGCGTTAATATTTCTGCGTGGTTTTAAACAATTATTGAGACATTACAAAGCAAAATGAAGTGTGCAGTAGCAAAGTGTAATAGTGAAAACAAAAGGAAAGCGTGCGATATAAGCTTTTTTTCGTTTCCTACGGACGCAAACCTGGCGAAAAAGTGGAAACAGTTCTGCCGACGAGGAGATGCATTCAACACCAAATCGGGCTTTGTGCTATGTGTGCTTCTACATGGAACTACGTTGGCCGTTCGTTGGTGAATTGTAGTAGGTATATTTCCATGGTGAATGTAGACAGCTGCTGGTTTAGTTTGCTGGCAATGGCATACATACAAAAGCAGTTTCTACAGTAAATAGATACATGAACTTCACTACCTATTTATTTTTGTTAGTACCTGATTCTTTTTAGTGCTGGTATGAGGTAATGCACCAGTGGATAAGGTCGCCAGGCGCTAATTCAAGCGGCATCTTACCGCGCAGTTACGTACCTAATACAAAACAGTGTCCAAATTATTATACATTTAAAAGTTAAGCTTAAATTATGTTTTACTTACATAGAATATTTGTTTCCAAAGAAGCCACACTCATGCATCCTCTCGGAAATGATACAAGTCATCAAATAAAAGCTGTGGAGTCAACAGCTGTGGAGTTTATGGTGGTTGGCTACCGTCCACAAATATTAATATGCACTCTGCATGGCTTTTTAAAATGGCAAAAAATTCACTTTCCTGCACACCTTCCTTTTGGTCTACATGAAATTGCAAACACTGTTAATACCTCAATTTTTTCATGCGCTAAAAATCGTACTTACCTAAAGGGCTACATGCCCAAAATTATTGCTACGTGTTCCTAATTAATCAATCTTTGTATATTTATTGATTCCTGCAAAATTGGGCCATGTAATATTAAAATTAACACATTTTTCTGCATTGTTCACATATTTTTATATGCGTTTGGGCCACGATTGAGAGAATACAAAGGTTGCGCCGGTCTCGGAACGCTATTCCTCTCTTAACGAATTTGAAAGAATCGTGGTTTGCATGACGTCACACTTGTGCAACTTGTTTACGTTTTCCTTGCACCATTTTTTCTTCTTCTTCCATTCTTTCTCACGTTTTGGCATTTCTCTCTCGCAATTGCACCAGTGTGACGTCACACAAAAGTTATTTTCAAAAATCCTCTCTGATCGGCGCAATCTTGTATTCTATCATTCTTGCGTTTTGGCATTTCTCTCTCGCAATTGCACCAAGATGACGTCACGCAAAAATTACGCTCAAAAATCCTCTCTCATTGGCGCAATCTTGTATTCTATCATTCTTGTATTTATAGCGCGTCTACCATTCAATTCCTTTACTCACTGCTGGCGCCAAGAGCGTGTTGTGAGGAATGTGCATTCGTATGTATGTATGTATGTATGTTTGTACATATCAATGCCAGTGATCTGACTACTACCACATTGTGGTGGATCTGCCACTTTTTTGAGCATCTACCATACAAGGTCTGAAATCTACCACATATTCGCGTTTTTGAGTACCTAGTTTTATTTTTGCTCGAAATAATTTTCTTAATTTTAAGAGCGAAAATTGTCCAACACTAAACACTATAAGGTAACAAGAATGATATGATAGGTCCATTCCTTTTCAACCGAGCTACAAAAGAACACTCGCTTAAATGACGAAATACACGCAAAGCAACAACAAAAACTCGGCTATTTATCCGAGTTCAGCCAGGTCGGTTAAAAAATACGCGACCTGAAGATTAGTGTTTTTAAGTGAAAAAACTGCTCTGTTGTGAATTGTTACTGGGAAATTGGAGAGAGAAATTTTTGTATTCATATATACATGATTTATATTTTAAATAAGTATGTATATTATGCAAATACCTCGCATAATAACTAATTTCTATTGTTTTTTTGTGTCTAAATCCCGTTAAACTAATCACATGTTTCTTGCCAGCTACCAGCAGGGTTGCTTAAGTAGCTTAAAGGAAATTTTACCCGAGTTGTGCGTTCTTTTGTCGTTCGCTTACAAAAAAATACAGCTAATAAGATTCCGCATTCCCGGCGACGATGAAATTTCCCAAGTAAAAGTAAGCAAAGCCAAATAGGAGGATAAAATAAACTGTAAAATAGTAAATTTTCTCAATAATAAATTTTTCGACAGGAAGCGTGGTTTTATTGTGTTAAATTGCAAAATACTTGTATGATTTGTAAAAAGAATTAATAGCGAAAATGTTAAAAAACGGCGATTTTTGTGAAAGTATTAACAAATTTCAGTGCATCTAAAGTTTCTGAGGCGTTGTTTACTTTTACTTGGAATTGTCAAAATCGGCAAATCCCAAGTAGCGGTTTCTGTAACGTACCACATTTGTTCGCTACATCCTGATGTGATAAAAAGATAAGCTGGCAGCACTCCGCAAGGTTGAAAAATATCTTGATATGGAAGTAACTGCTTTACACTGTCAAGTAAAAAAATTGCCAGAACTCAACGCAATTAATTTTTTTTAGAGTTTAATTAAAAAATTTTCAATTTAAGGGAAACCTTGCAGAATTTTTTTAATTTTTGTACAAAGTTTGAGCCAAACCCTGAGAACTACCACATTGTTTTGAAATCTGCCACATTTTTTCCAGATTCTACCACACAGAATTTTTTTAAAGTCCGATCACTGATCAATGCTTCATTTCAAACAAGCAAATGTCGTTGAATTGTTTTTGAAATACGTTATTAATGTGAGCAGGCTTAAAGTCACAAAATCAGCATCGTTTGCCAATCTCTGATGCACAAATATGTACATATATATATACAGTGACGAGCAAAACTGTAACATGGTGTAACGCTTTTTATATCAGCCGTCGCTATCTTTCCAAGTTCTAAAGACATTCAAACTTTTGTTGTATATTCTTATTGGTACACCTGTACTTCTTCTCTCATAACGAATTGAAGTCAATTCAACAACAATAATAAAACCAGCAGACAAAAATGTAAATTAAGGCATATGTTATAGTTTTGCACTTATATATTTTTAATAACTTTTTAACAATTTTCACGAAAAAAATAACTGTTAAAACAATGTTTAGTATACGTTTGCTTTTTTTAATTCCTGGATGCAATTTGGAAAACCTTTTGTGAATTTCTGTAAAAATTCTGGAGGTATAGCCTCCCATATATCCTTGGTTTGCTTTCACAGCTCATGTACTCCATTGGACGGACTTGGATACTTAGTAAGCTGCGCTTTTAGTTGATTTCGCAAATCCGCGGATTGTGGAGGTCATTTCAAATTAGCAAATTTTTGCTTTTGCATCCAGTCTTTGTAAATATATGCAGTATGTTTTGGGTGATTTATCAGCAGAAACTCTCATTTTTCGACTACATCCTGCAAATTTTGTTGAAATATGAACAGATACTGTTCCTTACGCATAATGCGTACTAACGGACCAACAACATTATTGAAATACAACCCCAAACTATTATTGACCGACCACTGTAATTCGCTTACATGATGCCCTTAGGCTTAATTTGGGTCTTTGATCCGATACTCGACCATCTGATTGAAACCGATTAATTTAGTCTTGTCAGACCAACTAACCTTCAATTAAATCTTAAAAATGAGTTTTTATTGCATTCTGTAAGCCCTAACATACCTATCCCAATATGCAGCGGTCCGGTTTTCGTTCGATTTAGCAAAATGCAACCACTCTTGCACATGTATTTTGATCAAAATGGTTTTTCTTCTTTTATTATGCCTTTGCGTTCAATTCAACAATTCTTCGCCTGGCTGTCTACTGATTTGCATTGAATTTCAATACCTTAAGCGCTTCTGTAATAGTAGCTGCAGCGCTACTTGCTTCTAAGTTCACAAGACATCGGACCGTAATATTTTTTGGCAGACTTCCTTTGTCCTTAGTAACACTTTAGGTTATATTTTTTTCTCAGTCTTCACATTTTCATGTGGCGAACTCCACAATTTTTGTGCCACTTTTCCTACGGTCCCGCCTTTCAACAGTAAATCTATTATTTACATTTATGTTTCCTGATTAACCATATTATTAATAGTAATCACTTCTTGAATAAATTACAATACAGAAAAAAAGTCATCTGACTTCCAACTAAGTAAAAGATAACTGTAAAATGCAAAACTGAGAGTGAGTGCAAAACTGTAACATTTGCCTTAATTTACAGTTTTACCTGCTGGTTTTATTATTGTTGTTGGATTGACTTCAAATCTTTATGAGACAAGGAGTAGGGGTGTACCAATAAGAATATACAACAAAAGTATGAAAGTCGTTGGTAAAACTTGGAAAGATAGCGGTGGCTGAAATAAAAAGTTTACACCATGTTACAGTTTTTCTCGTCACTGAAGGTATGTAAAGAAAGTCAATGATAAGATTATAAAAAATGGTTAATTCAAATTGCGGCTGAGGCAAATTTATAAGCAGAATCATAACTACTAGATACATAATCTTTCGAGCGTCTAAAACGAAGCGTGCTTATCACGCAAATTTGCAAATTTTAATCAGATTTTGTATTTATTGAACGGCTGTAGTTATAGAGTTTTATTACTGATAGGTTCACTGCTAATGGTTAAAATTGGTATAAAGCAATATTTCTCTTATTTATTATCACTTTGGAGATTATCACATTCCAAGGGCCATGACGGAAATTAGTGCATACGCAAGTTTATTGTTTTATATACATACATATATTTTACCGCAGGTTTTATTCACAATTACTCTGCTTTCCAAGGTTTCATTATTATAATATTTACTATCTCAATTGCACAAATTAAATGACATTTGTTGATTACATGAACTTATTGACATATTTTTTGCGCTGTTTAATTAAACTAACAAAAATATTCACTTATTTATTTTCTCTATTGATGTGATTGATATCTGTTTATTGATGTGTGTATGTAAGTATAAGTGTGTAGGTATGTATTCGTACATATAACATTTTCGCCAACTCACAGATATTCGAAGTTACTAAAATGATATACAAATAATACTAAACACTTATACGTATGTACACACATGTATACGTACATATGTACATAAATATGTAAATGTTTGTTTACTGAATCACTTACGTATAAGTATTCGTTTATTTCACTGAATTTGAATTTGCGCGCACAAGTCTCGTTCTTATGGCTTCTGCTTATTGACCAATAATGCATTTACATAACTATTTCAATTTTCATTTTCAGCGCTTTATTTATTTTTTAATTTATACTACCTATGGATATTTGTCCATATATGCATGAAATACTGCCCCACACAGAAATAACCAAATCTGCTTTGCTGTCCGGCAACAATTCGAATCACACCGTCAATCGTCAACATTCGTCGCCGACTGAGCGCAGAATACACTCGGCGAGGCAAGCGAAGGTGAACTCATGCGATCTGCCAGCGTTGACGTTGTGTCTTCTTCACACAGCAGCTGCGCAGTCGCCGTTGGCGCTGATGGTTGTGTTGGCGTGCCAACCAGTGTTGCCGCGCCGTCCCAAGAAAATGTATCACCGACCAAGCCAAAAATGTATCCAAATGTATCCAATTTTCTTTTTTTACGTATCCATCTCATAATTTGTAAGAAAACCAAACATTTTCAAGAAAAATACATAATTTAAACCATCCTAAGGACTTGGAATACGTATATATATTTTTATATTTCATAAAATCAAAGTTTAGTAATTTCAATTTATAAATTACATTTTTTATGCATAAGTACTTTTCAAAGTAAGTATAATAAATGGTAATTAATATGTTACATTTGTACCTGTACACTCTAAAAAGTGTGTGTAAAACTACTACTGAAAAGTATCTATTTTTCAACAGGAATCTGTATAAATATACATACGTATAAGATGTTCAGGATTTGATTTTGAACTTGAGATCTTTAAAATATGCACATAAATATACACATGAAATGTTTAAAGTTGCAAAAATTTTGAAACTAAAAAAATACACTTCCTACAAATAATAAACATTATTACTCTATTTTAATCATTTTATGTGTTATTTTGCTCTCTGCGACAAATTTGATATATTAAATAGGCAGTGTTCAATTTTGTTACACGGTGTGCAAATTTGCACACATTAAAAGAGGAAAATGGTTACCTCTGTTAATATGCGCAAATAAACAAAAAAAAATTAGAGTGTATTTTAAGTCTTTTCAGTAAAATTCATAAAAATTTCCTTAAATAAATCAAATCTAGTTTTTTAAACAGTGTATTTTAAACTACATTGAGATCTTCTTTCTTTAAAAATTAACAAATGGAAATATGTGGTATGAAAGAGATATATTTACTTTATATATATATTAAGATCTTGCTTAAATCATCTTTTTTGCCTAACTAAACAATTGCGCCTTACACTCAGTGAGATCTCCTCATATGTTCATTGCTTCGTTCACAAAAAAAAAAAAAAAAAATAATAATAATAAAAACAAACAAATAAAAAATTTCACGCTTAAATAGCGCTTTTTAAAACATTTAGAAAACGTCATTAATGAAAATCGATTTTTGAACGAAAAAAACTTTATAGAAAATATAAAATTTTGGCCTATTTAAAAAAGTATCCACATTTATACTGATCGGAAAACATAAGTGTCCCGCAAAAACTCGTCTAAAAATGTATCCAATTGGATCTATTTAGATCCAAACGGCATCCTTGGTGCCAACTGTCGCTGAGGTTTGTTTATACAGTGTTGTGCACAACAAGTGGAACATATCAACACTTAATATTATTCGCGAATGATTTGAAATAAAATAAATATTTAGCGGTTATACGGGTGACGAACGGGCTTGCTTATCTGCATAACGGCCTTTACTTACATTAACTCATACATGATCCTCTGTCAAATCGGCTTACTGAATTTGCCGATTTCATGCTGGCAACGCTGTCGGCATTTTGCAACCGTTTGCTATTAGCGGGGTTTATACAATCGACTTGTGTAATAGCTTTCGATGTTCGATCACGTTCGATCATACGTACATATTTATAGGCAGACACCAAAGAATTTATCACCAACAAAAAATCAGCTCCTTCCTAAATGCGGAAAAGTGTCGTCTGTCATATCAAAATTATAATGCGCATTTGTGTGGTAGTTAATCTGCAGGAACGCAAGCAAACAATAGCAAACATTTCGGAATCGTTTAATTTCGCTCATACAAGGCAACGAAACACAACCGTTTCAAACCACTCGGAAATATTTTGCGAGCGGTAACTTTATAGGGAATTTACATGATTCAACTTTCACGGGCGATTAGTTGAATCAAAAGTTGAACGAAAGTAGGCAGCCGACCAACTTCATTGAAAGCGATTAGTTGAAAGGCGATTGTTGCCTGCAACCAAAAATCGCCTGAAAAATCGCCTCATGTAAATTCCCTATTACTCTGCGAACGTTCGCGATAGCTAATGCAAACAAAACAATTGCATGCAAAGAAATAGTTATGGAAACGAAACATAAAGTTAGTGCTCGTGATCACAAGGGATGGCTACCGCGAAATTCACCGATTTTCGGTCAAAATTCCCCGCACTAGCATAATTCAATAAAGAGACCTCAAATTTTGTATTCAATTATATAATAATAATAATAGATTGGCGCTTACACATACATATGTTAGTGTTTGGCCGAGCTTCTCCTCCGATTTGTGGCGTGCGCCTTGATGTTGTCACACAGAGCGGAGGGACCTACAGTTTTACGCCGACTCCGAACGGCGATTGTATTTTTATCAGAAGTAGCAACTATTTGCTAGTAAGAAGAACAGCTTATGGCATGATACTTAATGTTATTCACATTAACAAAATAATTTTTTGTGGCGCCTTTAGAGTTGCAATTGTCAAAATAAACCTATTTAAATTTATAATAAGATGGAAAATACTAGTTTTCTAAAAAAATTGCATCCGGAAATAACAAATTAATCAGCTGTTCATAAAACTAGCAACTTCTTGCTGGTTTTGCGTTTTCGTACTTTCTTGCATATTTCACTCATTGGGAGTAAATATTGGCTTACTCTCCGAAATTTGGTTACTGGCAAGTTACTTGATATTTTTTGCTGGAAAATACGAAAACTCAACTTTTATCTGAGTGCTCTTTATCTCCTGAAAGATTCAACCCAGCTATAAAATAGGGATTGTTGATATTATCACGATACGACATTATTTGCGATATATGTAATGCAATAAATTAAAATTTTGGTAAACTGCTGGCTATTCCTCGATAATTTTATTAACTGTGAATGTCTTTTTCAGTTACTTTTGTTAGTCTTATAAACAGTCATTTACTTAAAAAAAAGGTAAAATAATTATGTCTCTTAATATTTTCTCTTAGTTTGTACTTGAATTTAGGTTTAGGTATGCTTAGCGTTCACAGAGGTATTGTAGAAAAAACAAAAATGAAATCATTACTAAAACAATTTATAATAATAAAGAAGTAATTTTTTAGCAAAAAACCAAACCGACTTCAATTTTCATGTAAAACTTTAAGATTACCGTTAGTTTTTTCATGATTCGATAATCGGATCTAAACCAAATTACAATGGGACCACCTCCTTTAAAAAATAATTATCGAAATCGGTTATGCGGTAACATATATACTTAAAAAAATATTTCGGCGAATAGATGACCTCCTCTTTTTTTGGAGTTGGTTAAAAATAATGAGAAAATTACGATTTTTGTGTAAAGACGAAGTCGCATTTTAAAATTTGCGTGCAATTAAGGTACCTAACAAATTTGTGTTTACGAGCGCTGCCGAAAGCGTCTCTTTACCATAAAAAATCGTCATTTCGGCCAAAATACCTTCAAATTTTTGTTTATTGTATTTTTTAACAAAATAAAAAATACAAAAGAATTACATACAATGAGTCGTATGCATAAAAACTAAGCAATTGCTTTTTCTTAAAATTGCGTACCTTTAACTTAAATTTATTTGAAAAAATTTAGTAAAAGGTCTGAAATTTTAAGAAAAAGCATTTGCTTAGGTTTTATGCATACGGCCCAACAAATATGACCACCCATTACAAAACCAAATGGAACCCACATTGCACATGGATTAATAAAAGTGGATCTGCAATTGGTAACGGCAATTTAAAATTACAATTTAAAACACAACTGCTTTTAAATAGTTGAACTCCACTGGTTTAAGGTTTTTAAAGATTTTGATCTAGTTTTAAAGAAGGGGTNAGTGGATTTGCAATTGTTAACGGCAATTTAAAATTACAATTTAAAACACAACTGCTTTTAAATAGTTGAACTCCACTGGTTTGAAGTTATTAAAGATTTTGATCTAGTTTTAAAGAAGGGGTGTTCACACCGAGCTTGGTACTCGGTATTCGGTAATTTTTCCCAATGTATTTAGTTTGTATAAATTCTTTCATTATTGGAGTACCGGTTAGTGAATTATCGTGAAGGAAGTTTGATTTTCTGGTAGTTAGTAAACTGCAATCAGCTGTTCGATATTTATGCAATTTTAAATCCGCCCGCTGCCGAAAAGTATAACGCATATGAGCAAGTAAAAGTCCTTAAATTTTCTGTTACAATTTATTTTTTTTTTAGGAAAAAAGCTACGAATCCGCTG
>NW_016158501.1:36680-38568 GCF_001687245.7 Rhagoletis zephyria | reverse complement strand
ATTTCAAGCATTTCTGAAATTTACCGTTATATGAAAAGCGGCCTCAATTTTAGTCCGATTTCAACAATTCAATATTTCGAAATTTAAGGACGCTAATTTACTTAAAATGTATACACCCCGGCTTATCATGTAGCGGTAGCTTTCGGAAAGGTGGAAAACATATATTTAATACTTGCGCCGGGTATTTAATGTTCGGCTCCGCCCGAACTTAGACTTTCTTACTTGTTATTTTATACTGTGACCCAAATATGAACTGGGACGCGACATTTCAGCTTAATATTTTTTTATGAAAGTATAGCTGATTACTTACACTATATTTTCATAAAAAATAATAAACATTAAATAAACTAAATAAAACTGGCCAACACTTGCTAAAATTTCGCTTCCCATTTTATATTTGGGTCACTGGGTTTTTTCCAAAGAAGGATGTAGCGGGGACTTTCTTTATACAATTTTTGTTACGAATGGCTTAAATTTAAGTGCGAAGTTTTATTCGCAACACTTAGAAAATAACGAATGAGAATAAAAGAGCACGAATATCGATGTGAAGCAAAACTCTATGGGAAGACAATAGTAATAATAATAATTGCATCATGGTGCCAACATACTTTATTGTTGCTTATTATTGCTCTGTGACAGGCATGTGAGAGCATGAGTAGGACATTAAAAACAGGAGTTTCGAGTATATAGACATCAAAATATAATTAAATAGTAGAATTGTTAAAAGCTTTAAAAGCTTGTACTAATTTACTTCGTTTTTAAAAAAGCTTGTCGGCGAATTCAGCGTACATGCATAATTGGTTAGGTATGTATGTATTTATATGTATGTATGCAGATATTTAAATGCCGGTTTGCTATTCGCGCGACAAGCTTTTTTAAAAACGAAGTAAATTAGTACAAATTGTTAGTAATTTTCATTAGAGTTTGAATAACTCCTTTCACTAAATGGCTTTTAGTAACTTTAACGAGACCTTAACTTATTTTATTTTATTCATTTTAGTGCAGTTTTGACAAAATTTTCTTGCTAAAAAATCTTTTGTTTCACTACTTTATTTTATTCCTTTGATTAAACATGTTAAATAAAAGCTTATTTTTAAAAAAATATTTTTTTACATTACTGTATTTATATTTAAGTAATACAATCATGATGGCCGCTGTGGTGTAGTTGTAAGCAGTGCGCGCTTCCACTCCGCAGCGCTTGGGTTCAAGCCGTGGCCAAAGCAACATCGATAAAAAATTTAGAAAAAAGGGTTTTTTCTGAACAGCGGTCGCCCCTCGGCAGGCAATGGCAAACCTCCGAGTGTATTTCTGCCATGAAAAACAGCTTCTCATTAAAATACAATCGCCGTTCGGAGTCGGCGTAAAACTGTAGGCAGTGCATGGACTTTACCACTTTATTGGTAGATCTACCAACTTTTTAACTGTATTTTATGTTCTGCCATTTTTACCAACAAAGGATAAAAATCTACCGATATTATCCGAAAGAAAGCAAAAAGATTTAAATACGCGCGGTTTATACATATTTTGCCATCGAACACACTTAAAAAAAATTAAAAGTTAACTCTGATCTTTAGAAATTTGAAAGTGAAATTGCATCTACATCAGTTGTTTACACAAATATTTTTCTTTTGCAATACGTTTTTGTGGGAGACTGCCGACCGAATGGTCCGCAAACTTCAAGCATTTCAAACCTAATTTTAGTCATGCAATTTTGAAGCGTAGAGTAATTATTTGAGTTTTTCAACTAATGCAGGGACTTAATCACGGCATCCATGATCGAATCAAATTCGAAGACAGATTTTTCTTTTTCAGGTTACGGCATTGGGTAGGGAGTTCGCTTTTTCAATTTAAATTGTATTTACGGGAAACAGATATAATTTTTTTCATT
>NW_016158501.1:26579-30201 GCF_001687245.7 Rhagoletis zephyria | reverse complement strand
AAATTCGAATAGTTTCATTCGACCAAGGATGTCGTAATTTAGGCCCAGTTTTATACATACATTTTTTGTTTAATGTTTTATTGGCTTGAAATAGATTTTTTTGTTTTATAAAAAGTACAACTTATCCCAAGAAAAAAAAAAAAAAAAAAATATATAGAAATGACGAATATTGAAGGTAAATATTTACAATTTTCTTCCATACACGTATGTATGTATGTATGAATGTATGTTCGTTTTTAAAAGTATTATTCACTATTATATGCAGAAACATTTTTGGGGAGGCCCGGAAAAATATAAATTACACATCCTTGAATGCATATTTCGGATTGATATTATTAGCTGACGTTTATCGTTCCTGTCGTGAAGCATTGGATGTTTATGGGGCAACTTGAAAGGAAAACGCGTATTCAAATCAACAATGTCATTGCGAAGATTTCAAAATATGAGTCGGGTTCTTTGATTCGATAATAAAGTAATAAAACGAAAGAAGGGGTAGACACACTGGACCAACTTGTCGGAATATACACCTGTACGAGGAAGACCACTAGATGGCCAATAGGTGGTACTAATATCCTTGATATTTCCACATGCACTACTCTTATAATTTGGGCGGCTGTAAATCCCAAGTGGAACAAAAATTAGCATTTCCGACGCAGACTTTTTCTGGAACAATTGCGGTTTGATCTTTTGAAGAATGAAAGGGTAGAACGAACATCTCAGCCACATAGTTATGTTAAAAGATACTTGCACGGACGCAAAAAGAGAAAACACCGCAGAATGCGCGGTGAAAGTTTTGCAAAAGTATACCAAATAGCATTAAGTACACTACAAAATATAACAACTGTAATTCATTTGTTTGAAAAAAAACACTCAAAGACTGTAATCACTTGTAATATTTGCGCAAAAATTTAATAAAACTATATTGGGCAAAATTTGGATTGGTTACTTTTTTTATTACAGGATGAGGGTTAAACAAAAATAATTTGTAATGAATTTACCAGTCTCTATTTTTGTGGTTTACTTAACGAGTGGTGTAAAGCTTTGCTACGTATAACCTTTATTACTAGTATTTTACTTGCGAAACATTTTAGCCGATTTTTTTTGCCAATATAGCCTGGCAACACTTCTTGTGTGCCGCAAACATTTGTCGCAGAGTCAATACTTATCAAAATTTGTTCAACTACTGCTTCCGAGATACATTTAGTTTTTGATTCCGAACGTCAAAGTCGAAAAAACTTCAACATTTCATATAAATTTTCTGGACCTCAACAAACCAGACCAAAAGATTTATTGCAAAGCCTTAAAAATTATTGTTTCAAAGAGGTACAATTTTGTGCTAATTAGTGGAGAACAAAAAATTTTGTAACAATAATTCAAAACAAATATAAACAAAATATAGCCGGTTGGCCCAAAAAGTTCTGGCAACACTGCTTGTGTGCCGCAAACATTTGAAAAAGTCGTAGAGTCAATACTTATTAAAATTGGTTCAACTACTGCTTCCGAAATACATTTAGTTTTTGATTCCGAACGTCAAAGACGAAAAGAGTTCAACATTTCATATAAATTTTCTGGACCTCAACAAACCAGACCAAAATATTTTTTGCAAAGCCTTAAAAATTATTGTTTCAAAGAGGTACGATTTTGTGCTAATTAGCGGAGAACAAAAATTTTGTAACAATAATTTAAAACAAAAAAAATTTCTAACCTTTGAAGATCGGTGTTATTCTTATCAAGCTCATCAATATTGAATTAAGAAAACTTAAGAAGTTGATTATTTATGTCATCACGAAGAGGCTGATACGAGGATTGTTTTTCACGATTCCAAAGCCATATCAGGCCCAAGAATTTTAATAAAAGCCTCTGATACCGATCTTGTGGTTATTTTGCTGGGAAATATGCACAAAATTTCACAATCTGAAATTTGACTAGCTACTTCGGCGAACAAAAAAAATTATCTACATCTTCATTGCATTAATTGCACCAATTTAGTAATGATGTTGGGATCCAAATTATGTTTAAGTTTGCCCGATTTCCACGCATTTACAGGTAGCGATTACATGGCGACATTTTACAATAAAGGAAAAGTTAAACCATTTAAAATATTTTCCAAAAGTGAAACCTACCAAACAGTTTTTGCGTCATAACTGATGAAGCCGATATTTTAAATGACAAAAAATTAATACTGTCCAAGAGTTCACCGCCGATATGTATAGCATAAAGCACTGCAACCGGGTGAATATTACGAGATATATATATATATGTATATATATTTAAATTACTCTACAAAAGAAGACAGCGAACAGCTTTTAAAGAAAATAAAAGGTTTCTATTCGAACTCTATACCACCATGTTGGATATCGCTACAAAAAAAAATATTGAGAACTATTTTTGCCATTTCGATGTGGCTTAATGCTACGGAACCGAAATGATTGAAACTTTAGCATGAAAACTGCGGGTGGTTTTTGGAAATTTTCTAAATCCCACAGGATTTATTTGCGATCAAACGCCCTTAACAATAGCAAATATTTTAGAAATAACAGAAGAAGAAACCAATGATGAATGTTTCGAATTCGAAGGCCAGAACTTTTCATCCGATGAATCGGATCCTGAATAATTTGAAAAAAAATGAAAAATTATTTAATAGAACTAGAAAAAGATTGTGTACTTCTTTTTATTTTTTGGAAAATTTTTAAATTTATTTTTACTAATTTCACTGTTGATGAAATGACACAAAAAACGATGGCACATGTAAACTTAGTTTTGGGTTGTAGATTGGGGATGAGTACACCATTTTTCTAGATCAGGCCATTTTCCAACGATATCTTAATTTTAAGTTTGCATTGCGAATGAAAAAAATTCCAACTTTAACATGGAAAGTGTTACTAGGGCTGCCAGATTTTTTTTGCGCAAAATCAGTACCTTAGACTTTTTCATGCTATAAAAATCAGTACTTTTAAGTACAAATTTACTCAAAGCAAAATTATGAATGTAAGTAACAGAAAATCTTTTAAAACGCCAGAGAACTTATTTTTATAAGCTTTTATTTAACTTGGTCATCCCGCGCAAATCGTGGAAATTTCCAATCGATTTTAAACTAACTTCCCGACAAGTTAGAGACTTGAAATTTTCAGCATAGTTCCAATCACGATGACAATGCAATTTAAAATATAAATGAATTCCCTATATGGTCCAGGGGTCTTGATTCAAAGTCGGTCAAAAATTAGTAAAATTTATGGCTAACAGAGCGTAATTTGCCAAAGAACGTAAAACCAGAGCAAAACTATTTATGGCAAATTCTAGATATCAACCTAGTCTAGATATGAACCTCGTTGTAGGCATCATATCAAGGAGATACAATTAGAAGACTCGAGAAGTTTCCCCGCCAGAAGATCTTTAATATTGCGCCTAAATATATGCCATGCTACAGCGGAAGTGGACGACACGCCATTTCTTTAAATGAAATTAACTGCTGCTATATGTATGTATGTACATATGTATGTTTATACAAAACGTAAGCAAACAACATTTTGCTTGCATAGTCTTCTGTTCTCTTTCATTGCAAGTTGAATTATTTTAATATCTATTGCAAAATTTTGTACATAAAATAAAATAAAACTATTTA
>NW_016158501.1:21723-26554 GCF_001687245.7 Rhagoletis zephyria | reverse complement strand
TGAAGTTTCACTCTACGGAATAACAAATTTATTTTTATCGGTAAGATAGGAAAATGAAAACACTTTAAAGTGAGGAACAATTTATCTGCCCTGTTAGTAAAGGCAACTTTACTGCTTACATTAGAAAACGGCCCTTAATATACAACGCTTTTATAAATGGACTAAAAATTAGAAAATAAAGTAATGTAAAAAAATATTTTTTAAAAATAAGCTTTTATTTAACATGTTTAATCAAAGGAATAAAATAAAGTAGTGAAACAAAAGATTTTTTAGCAAGACAATTTTGTCAAAACTGCACTAAAATGAATAAAATAAAAAAAGTTAAGGTCTCGTTAAAGTTACTAAAAGCCATTTAGTGAAAGGAGTTATTCAAACTCTAATGAAAATTACTAACAATTTGTACTAATTTACTTCGTTTTTAAAAAAGCTTGTCGGCGAATTCAGCGTACATGCATAATTAGTTAGGTATAAGTATAATACATCTATACTGTATGAGCAATATTTATGCTCGTAGCTATTCGCCGACAAGCTTTTTTAAAAACGAAGTAAATTAGTACAAATTGTTAGTAATTTTCATTAGAGTTTGAATAACTCCTTTCACTAAATGGCTTTTAGTAACTTTAACGAGACCTTAACTTATTTTATTTTATTCATTTTAGTGCAGTTTTGACAACATTTTCTTGCTAAAAAATCTTTTTTTGTTTCACTACTTTATTTTATTCCTTTGATTAAACATGTTAAATAAAAGCTTATTTTTAAAAAAATATTTTTTTACATTACTTTATTAACCATATTTTGGTTATTCATTTTAACATGAGTGTACACATTAACATGTAGTATAAAATACTCTTATGGTATCATTTTACACAGGAGTTCATACAGTATTTAATATTCATGACATTTTTAAATACATAGCAATAATGAGATAATTTCCACGTTCCGTGTTTAAATAGTCAAAGAATTCTTTACTTTTCATTTTAAAATTGCTTTTAATTTGGAATTATCTTTTAAAAATTTGAATTAGAAGTCGGTTTCTCTCTTTGCGCCGGAAGCAAACTTTATACTTAAGATCCTCTCAGTTGCTTCGTTCGAGTGTTGTACTGAAAAAACAAAATTACATATTTTTTCCAAATGTGGTAATGTACGACTATTTAAAGACTTCATCCACATTTCCTCATGGCTTAAATTCCTTTTTTCTTTTTGCGCTTATTAAACATTATCTGAAACTAGGGTTGCCAACCGTACTATAATATATAGTATTGTACTATTTTTCCGGACGACGGTTGGAAAAAAATATAGTACGCAAAAATACTACACTGAGGGAAAAAAATATTAAAATCGAATAGAAACGTAATTGATCTTACTATAAACGTCAACGAAAGTACTGTATCTTTACGGTGACCATCCGTTCTGTTTTTGCAGGACCGTACTGTTTTTCAAAGGTCGGTCCTGCGTAGTTTTTCAAATCTGAAAAACCTGAAAATGTACTGATTTTTTCCAAGTGTCCTGCATTTGTCCCGCATTTTATTCGTTATTTTAAAATTATGGATGCATTTAAAAAAAAAGTGTTTTTTGGTACTTTTCGTAGCTTTTCTTCAATATCTCATGAAAAAATCTGCAAATTAACGTAAGCGACTTACAGCTCGAAAGGTATTGATGTGCCTCTTACCAAAATATATAACTTGTGGCGACTTCAATGAAAATTATTAGTGCTACAGGCGAAAAAAGTGAGATTTTCAATCAAATACGCAGTTTCATTTGATTATGTTTTTTCATTATTTAAAAAATTCGATAAAGAAGATATATCATTACAGTAAACTTTGAGCCAAAGATAATGAAAATCGGATTAGAAATGTAGATGCTATGGCGCGTAATCTGCACAAATTATATATTTTTGTAAAGGGCATTTTGTAACTCGTCATTTACGTCGATTCATTACGTCGATTTTTGACAAATAACTGCGAAAAGTACTAAAAAAAACAAAAAAAGAACGGTATTGTTTTCGTTTTGAACGACTCAAAATTTGCATATAAAATAATCTTTTAAAGATTTTCACTTTTCGTGTAAGCTATTGTAATTATAATATGTTTTACTATACTTTTATAAATATTCATGTAAAAAAAGATTATTATCAATGAAGAAAGCGTGATTAATTTTTGAAGTTTAAAATGTATTAAGAATTTAGAATCATAAATACTCTTTTGATATTTTTATACTACGTAAATATATGCAGGCATATTTTTGAAAAATTGTCCTTCATTTTGAATCCATATTTATGGTCACCGTATGTATATTGGTAAATATTCAATTCAATTACGCGTATATTAAAATGACCGCGTTCGTACTGAAAAAGCATCCATGAAGTGAATAATCAGACAAAAACTAAAAAGAAAAAATTAATTTGCATGTTGCCTGCAGCGGAATTCGAACCCGACCATGTCCGGATATCAACAACTTGTGGCAAGCATCTTTGCGCACTCAGCTACACCCAGGCATATAAATTTGCTTTCAAATGTTGAATATCCATCAACACCATAGCACGCGATTTTTACGGATAAACATGTATGTACTATGTATGAATGTGTGTGTTGTCACCGCTCTCAGAGCGGCTCTCTGCATGCTTGGGGTGCGTATGTACACTTACATATACATACTCAGATGTGAACAGTCAAATACGTGCGTAATAAATTTTGTATGAAAATATTATTTTTAAATACGAACATTTTTAAACGATAATCAAATATAAAGTATTCATTTTTACTATGCATATTATATTTCTTCAATTATAAATATTAGTGTTGGGCAGTATCGATACCAAAAGTACTCAGAACTCGATTCTCAAAAGGATCGACAGCACCCGATTTTTAAAAGTATCGATACTAAATACTCCTAAGTACTCAGTACTCACGAAAGAACTCGAAAGTACTCAGAACCTAAAAGAAATCAAAAGTACTAAGTACCCACAAAAGAACTCGAAAGTACTCAGTACTCAAAAATTCTCTGTTCCAATCATCACTTTGATACATGTACTTAGGATACTTAAAAGTACTGAATAGATACTTAAAAGTCCTGAGCTTTATTTACATTTACCGATATTTAGAAATGATTGTACTCAATTTGGAGATTCAATAGTTTTCAAGTAGCCACTCATTTGACGTAATTTGGGATTAATATATCAACATGAATAAAGTGCTGACAGCTTGCGAGATTTCTACAATAATCATTGAAATGTTACCAACAAGTGTATATTTAAAGAAAGTACTCAGTACTCTGAAAAATACCCGACCCTTAAAAGTATAGATACCAAAGAACTTGATCTTCACAAGTACTCGATACTTCCCAACACTAATAAATATAAATATATTTCAGTAATTTGCACGAAAAAATATTTATGAAAATGGGTGACCTTTATTCTGAGATAACAATATTAAATGAAATTTTCTTTTAAAGTAAAAGACCATTGTGAGTTTATAATCAAAAAAGGTAACATAACTGAGAAAGAACTAACAAATGTAGCTCTGTGAAGTTAGCCCCCCACTTTTACAAAAAAACACTTTAACCAGTGCACATTGTAGGACTTTGTTTGTACTGGATTTAAATTTGTTTTTAGTTCAACAGATAACAAAATACGATAGGTTCAAAAAATCGCCCCACCCCACTTTCACCTACAATCAATTTGACTAGTATACCTTGTAGGAAATCGTTTTTAGTTGTTTGTAGTGGTTTTGAGTTTTTCTGTAGCTTAACAGATAACGAAAAACGATCGGTTGAAAAAATCGCCCCCACCCCACTTTCACCTACAATCAATTTGACTGGTATACGTTGTAGTTGTAGTTGTCGTTTGTAGTTGTTTGAAGTGGTTTGGATTTTTTCTGTTTTATTTCGATTGTAGTTCAACAGATACCGAAATAAAGACAGTTTAAAAAAATACTTTTTTCATAAAATCCGGGTGCTAGCAAAGTTATATTTTATTATGATTAAAAATGGTTTGTAGATGTTTGTAGTGCTTTATATTTCGTTTGGAGTTCAACAGATACCGAAATAAAGACAGTTTAAAAAAATACTTTTTTCATAAAATCCGGGTGCTAGCAAAGTTATATTTTATTATGATTAAAAATGGTTTGTAGATGTTTGTAGTGCTTTATATTTCGTTTGGAGTTCAACAGATACCGAAATAAAGACAGTTTAAAAAAATACTTTTTTCATAAAATCCGGGTGCTAGCAAAGTTATATTTTATTATGATTAAAAATGGTTTGTAGATGTTTGTAGTGCTTTATATTTCGTTTGGAGTTCAACAGATACCGAAATAGACATTTGAAAAAAATAATACTTTTTTCTTAAAATCCGGGTGCTAACAAATTTATATTTCATTATGATTAAAAATGGTTTGTAGATGTTTGTAGTGCTTTATATTTCGTTTGGAGTTCAACAGATACCGAAATAGACATTTGAAAAAAATAATACTTTTTTCTTAAAATCCGGGTGCTAACAAATTTATATTTCATTATGATTAAAAATGGTTTGTAGATGTTTGTACTGCTTTTTATTTCGTTTGGAGTTCAACAGATACCGAATAAGACATTTGAAAAACATTNTAAAAAAAAAATAAAATTTTTTCTTAAAATCCGGGTGCTAACAAATTTATATTTCATTATGATTAAAAATGGTTTGTAGATGTTTGTACTGCTTTTTATTTCGTTTGGAGTTCAACAGATACCGAATAAGACATTTGAAAAACATTATACTTTTTTCTTAAAATCCGGGTGCTAACAAATTGATATTTTATTATGATTAGAAATGGTTTGTAGATGTTTGTAGTGCTTTTTATTT
>NW_016158501.1:16513-21650 GCF_001687245.7 Rhagoletis zephyria | reverse complement strand
AAAAAAATACTTTTTTCTTAAAATCCGGGTGCTAACAAATTGATATTTTATTATCATTAGAAATGGTTTGTAGATGTTTGTAGTGCTTTTATATCGTTTGTAGTTCAACAGTTACCGAAATAAAGACATTTGAAAACAAAAAATACTTTTTTCTTAAAATCCGGGTGCTAACAAATTGATATTTTATTATGATTATAAATGGTTTGTAGATGTTTGTAGTGCTTTTTATTTCGTTTGTAGTTCAACAGATACCGAAATAAAGACGCTTGAAAAAAAAACCTTTTTCCTTAAAATCCGGGTGCTAACAAATTGATATTTTATTATGATTAGAAATGGTTTGCAGATGTTTGTAGTGCTTTTCTCTTTTTATTAAAATCCGGGGGCGTACAAATTGATGTTTTATTATGATCAGAATAGGTTTGTACATATATGTAATACTTCTATATTGGTACTAAGCTAACATCTCAATGTGTAAGCATTCCGAAATCAAAGCGAGACAGTCTAGTACTGTTTTTGTCAATGTATTGTGTACTTGAGTGCCGTTTTTGTAAATGTGTCGTGTACATGTTTATTTATAAACGTATGTGTTCCTTTTCTTTCGTACGTGTTTATTGATATATCTGTACTGTAGTGTTTTCGGACGGTACTAGCTCTTACTGCCAATATAGGAGTATTACATATATCGGTTTGTAGATGTTTGTAGTGCTTTTTATTTCGTTTGTAGTTCAACAGATACCGAAAAAAAAACATTTGAAAAAAAAAATAAATGTTTTTCTTAAAATCCGGGGGCTAACAAATTGATATTTTATTATGATTAGAAATGGTTTGTAGATGTTTGTAGTACTTTTTATTTCGTTTGTAGCTCAACAGATACCGAAATAAAGACATTTAAAAAAATACCTTTTTCTTAAAATCCGAGTGCTAACAAATTGATATTTTATTATTTATTTAGTCTACAGAAAAATGTTTTCTTACAGACAATTGAGATAAAAAGATTTAGATATTTAAGTATATATGATACATTACAGNGTCTCCAGTCTACTTTTGTGTGCGGCGGGCGGAAAGACCTAGTTTCCGCTCCGCCCTGTTTACAGGCCGTTGATCATGGTCGGAAAGGCCGAGCTTCCGATCCATGTTCCCGTAGTCATTACTTTGTATGTGAGGCAGGCGGAAAGTCCTAGTTTCCGCTCCGCGCTATAGACGAACTGTTGGGCGAGGTCGGAAAGGCCGAATTTCCGATCCCTGCTCGTATAGTCCTACGCGGTCGCGAAAATATACGAAGCCGTTACAATTGNCAGGCCGTTGATCATGGTCGGAAAGGCCGAGCTTCCGATCCATGTTCCCGTAGTCATTACTTTGTATGTGAGGCAGGCGGAAAGTCCTAGTTTCCGCTCCGCGCTATAGACGAACTGTTGGGCGAGGTCGGAAAGGCCGAATTTCCGATCCCTGCTCGTATTGTCCTACGCGGTCGCGAAAATATACGAAGCCGTTACAATTGTGCTAAGCAGTCATAGATATTGTGTAATTTTTTCATTCACGGTTACAGATATTAGTTTATTTAGTTAACTTGTTGAACAAAGTCTTCTTTATTACAAAAAGCGATTCAGATGTGTTGAAGCAATCATAATGCTTGTTAAAATCTTGGCATAAACACCGAAAAGCATCACGCATTTCAAAGTTTGATTTACAAATACTCAACACAATGGCTCGTAGTTATAGTCGAAAATTAAAACCTCTTCTAGTTAAAATTAATCTTTAAGTTTAGAGCAGGCTTTAAGTTTTAGTCAGACATAGACATGTTAGAGGCAGGTTTTTGCTAGATTGACACAAAACAGAGCCATTAATATAAAATGAAAAAAGTAACCAATCGGCATTAGGAAAACTTTGTTATTTTAGCAAGTTCACCCTGTGTCAACTGACTTATAAATAATTTTGAAAATGGCGCAGCAAACTGTAAGTAAATAACAAATTTTTGTAAAATATAATTTATTAACGTAAATAATTTAATTTTTATAGGAAGTGAAAAGAATTCGTGAAGTTAATTGGACTGCTGCTGAAAAGACCTGATTGCAGGGGCAAATAACAGGAACTGTTTCTGCACTGATTCGAGCCTGTCACTATGAATTTGATAGCTAGGATTCCATACTATAGATGCATACTCCAAAATCGGTCTAACTGGAGAGGTAAAGAGAACTTTAGTGACATAAGGATCGTTGAACTCCTTGGCCCAGCGCTTAAGAAAAGCCAACAATCCTCTAGCCCTAATCAGAACAGAATATGTTTTTAGCTGTTTTTAGTGCTTTTATTTCGTTTGTAGTTCACCAGATACCGAAATAAAGACATTTGAAAAAAAAAATACTTTTTTCTTAAAATCCTGGTGCTAACAAATTGATAATTTATTATGATCAGAAATGGTTTGCAGATGTTTGTAGTGCTTTTTATTTCGTTTGTAACTCAACAGATACCGAAATAAAGACATTTGAAAAAAAAAAATACTTTTTTCTTAAAATCCTGGTGCTAACAAATTGATAATTTATTATGATCAGAAATGGTTTGCAGATGTTTGTAGTGCTTTTTATTTCGTTTGTAACTCAACAGATACCGAAATAAAGACATTTGAAAAAAAAAANATTATGATTAGAAATGGTTTGTAGATGTTTGTAGTGCTTTTTATTTCATTTGTAGCTTAACAGATACCGAAATAAAGACTTTTGGAAAAAAATATTTTTTTCTTAAAATCCGGGTGCTAACAAATTGATACTTTATTACGATTAGAAATGGTTTGTAGATGTTTGTAGTGCTTTTTATTTCGTTTGTAGTTCAACAGATACCGAAATAAAGACTTTTCAAAATAATACTTTTTTTTTAAAATCCGGGTGCTAACAAATTGATATTTTATTATGATTAGAAATGGTTTGTAGATGTTTGTAGTGCTTTTTATTTCGTTTGTAGTTCAACAGATACCGAAATAAAGACATTTGAAAAAAAAAATGTTTTTCTTAAAATCCGCGGGCTAACAAATTGATATTTTGTTATGATCGGAAATAGTTTGTAGATGTTTGTAGTGCTTTTTATTTCGTTTGTAGTTCAACAGATACCGAAATAAAGACATTTGAAAAAAAAAATATTTTTTTCTTAAAATCCGGGTGCTAACAAATTGATATTTTATTATGATCAGAAATGGTTTGTAGATGTTTGTAGTGCTTTTTATTTCGTTTGTAGTTCAACAGATACCGAAATAAAGACATTTGAAAAAAAAAAATACTTTTTTCTTAAAATCCGGGGGCTAACAAATTGATATTTCATTATGATTAGAAATGGTTTGTAGATGTTTGTAGTGCTTTTTATTTCGTTTGTAGTTCAACAGATACCGAAATAAAGACTTTTGAAAAAAATACTTTTTTCTTAAAATCCGGGTGCTAACAAATTGATAGTTTATTACGATTAGAAATGGTTTGTAGATGTTTTTATTGCTTTTTATTTCGTTTGTAGTTCATTAGATACCGAAATAAAGACATTTGAAAAAAAAAAAACTTTTTTCTTAAAATCCGGGTGCTAACAAATTGAGATTTTATTATAATTAGAAATGGTTTGTAGATGTTTGTAATGCTTTTCTTTTTGTTTGTAGTTCAACAGATACCGAAATAAAGACATTTGAAAGAAAATAATTTTTTCTTAAAATCCGGGGGCTAACAAATTGATGGTGTTGTTGTTGTTGTAGCGGCTACAACAAGCCCACACGCAGGTCTTGAGTCTACATAACTCGAGACTGCGTCCCCGTGAATGCCGTTGAGGGCCTGTCTATGAGCTGGCGGGTCCAGAGGTTGCTTAATGAACCTCTGGATTTCGTCCGTGAGTTCAAATAGATGCCTCCTGACATGCCTCGGCGAGGGCTCCTCTGCAAGCAGCTGTCTATTTAGGTGGCCACATCTGTGGCTCCCAGCAAGAAACCGCTTGCAGAGCATCGTCTTGTGCTCCCTTATTGGGAGCATTTTCGCCTCATCGTGGATTTGGTGTTCCGGTGACATCAGGAGGCATCCGGTCGCTGTCCTAAGTGCTGTATTTTGTACCGTCTGTAGCTTCGTCCACTGCGTCCTACTAGTTCCCGGCGACCAGACTGGTGCTGCGTAGTTTAAAACCGGCCGGCCTATTGCCTTGTATGTTGCCAGCAACGTTTCTTTGTCTTTGCCCCAAGTACTGCTGGCTAGCGACTTGAGGACTTTGTTGCGGCTCTGTTCTTTATTGACAATAGCGGTTGCGTGCGCAGAGAAGGAGAGCAGGCTGTCGAATGTTACTCCGAGAATTTTAGGATTATTCACCGTCGGAATTGGTGTGTCATCGACGTGAATTCATAGCGGTAGCCTGAACTCCTTCGTCCAGGTTGTGAAATGATTCGCAGAGGATTTCGTAGGGGAGGGGGCTAGACACTTTGCAGTGAAGAAGCGAGAGAGTTCAGCGAGATATCTGTTTACTTTCGAACACAGGTCATCAATTCCATTCCCAGTCGCCATGATCGAGCAATCGTCGGCGTAAGAGACAATCGAGACTCCCTCTGGTGGTTGAGGGAGCTTTGAAATGTAAAAGTTAGCAGTAGCGGGGAAAGGATGCCACCCTGTGGAGCCCCCTGTTTTATTTTCCTAAGTTTGCTCGATTTGTCTCTAAACATTACCGACGAGTGTCGACCACTTAGATAATTTGCCGACCACCGTTTGAGCCTCTGTGGGATAGAGGAAGCCTCTATATCTTCTAGTAGCGTGGAACGGCTGACAGTGTCAAAAGCCTTTGACAGGTCCAACGCTACTAGAATCGTTCTCTCACAGGGACATTTACGGTTAAGGCCACGAGTTATCTGAGTGTTTATGGCGTTAAGTGCTATTGTTGTACTGTGCACTTTACGGAAGCCATGCTGATGCTTCGCTGGGGTCAAGTGGTTAGTGAAATAGGGGAGTAGCAAGGCCTCGAGTGTCTTCGCTACCGGGGAAAGGAGTGTTATCGGACGATAAGAATCTCCTATGTTGGCGGGTTTCCCCTGTTTGAGCAGTGGGACCACCCTCCCCACCTTCCAGATGTCTGGGATGATGAGAGTGGCCATGGACAAATTGAGGACCTCCGTTAGGTACGCTACCCCCGCAGGACC
>NW_016158501.1:13261-14394 GCF_001687245.7 Rhagoletis zephyria | reverse complement strand
AGACGATACTGCACGGTGTGGTGCGTAATGAACGCTAAGCCTCCACCATTATCCCGCTCGCGATCTCGACGGTGCACGTTGTACCCGGCACAATTCAACAGTGTTGAATTGCTGGGCAACTTCGTCTCTTGGACCGCAACTATTAATATGCCATGCCTTCCCATGAAGACGGTTATCTCCTCGATCTTGCTCTGAAGCCCGTTACAGTTAAATTGAAGGAGCTTCATGTGGTTCGGGAGACGTGTGGTGATGCGGGGTGTGAGGGATGTGTGTGGTCGTGCCGCAGGTGGCTGTGTGCGCTTCTGGGGTGGTTGCCGCCCTGTGGTGGTGGCGGGAGGCGTCGCAGTTGAGGTCTGCGACCGAGCAGCGCAACACGGGCCCTCGAAATTCCTCGTCCAATCTCGCGTGGTGCGCAGACCTGAGCATGCCCTAAAGTAGCACCAGCCAAGCCAGGTGTTTCACTTGACTGATATCACATTACGGAATATCCTGGTCTGACATATCGTGCAGGTTGCAGGAGGAACCAGGAGTTGTTGGCGACGGCATGTGGGTGGTGGTGTGGTTGTGTGTGTTCTGTGGTCTGTAGCCGTTGTGGTGTGGTCTATTGTGTTATGTTGTTGTGCTGTGGTGTTTGTGTGGGACTGCTCAGGTGGACTGGGGTTAGCCGTGGAGGCTGCTCTGTTAGAGCACCAGGGGGCTACAAAAGACATGGTCCGATGCCGATGTGTCCGTAGTCCTAAGCGGACTCTGAGGTGACTCCACCCCTCGCAAGCATTGCACTTGACAGAGGTGGAGTTGTGGTGTAGTCGTCTCTGGCATACACAGCAGGTGTAGGTTTCTGGCCCTGGGTTTGACTCGATGCCAGCCCTGAGTAGGAGAAAACGTAGCGAATGTAGCCCTATGGCCGAACAACTTTTGAGATACTTCGCCGACCTAAACGGGGTTAGATCGCCGAAACAACAGCCCTTGGTCGGGTAAAACCCGAGTCATTCCGGTACGTAGAACCGGCTGTCGTGGGAATGCTAACAAATTGATATTTTATTATGATTAGAAATGGTTTGCATATGTTTGCAGTGCTTTTCTTTTCATTTGTAGTTCAACAGATACCGAAATAAAGACATTTGAAAAAAAAA
>NW_016158501.1:2560-3905 GCF_001687245.7 Rhagoletis zephyria | reverse complement strand
ATGTTTGTAGTGCTTTTTATTTCGTTTGTAGTTCAACAGATACCGAAATAAAGACATTTGAAAAAAATACTTTTTTCTTAAAATCCGTGTGCTAACAAACTGATATTTTATTATGATAAGAAATGGTCTGTAGATGTTTGTAGTGCTTTTTACTTCGTATGCAGTTCAACAGATACCGAAATAAGACATTAAGAAAAAAATAATAATTTTTTCTTAAGACCCGGGGGCTAACAAATTGATTTTTTATTATGATTAGAAATGGTTTGTAGATGTTTGTACTGCTTTTTATTTCGTTTGTAGTTCAACAGATACCGAAATAAAGACATTTGAAAATAAGACTTTTTTCTTAAAATCCGGGTGCTAACAAATTGATATTTTATTATGATCAGAAATGGTTTGTATATGTTTGTAGTGCTTTTTATTTCGTTTGTAGTTCAGCAGATACCGAAATAAAGACATTTAAAAAAACACTACTTTTTTCTTAAAATCCGGGTGCTAACAAATTGATATTTTATTACGATTAGAAATGGTTTGTAGGTGTTTGTAGACATTTGAAAAAAATAATACTTAAGACATTTGAAAAAAAGTACTTTTTTCTTAAAATCCGGGTGCTAACAAATTGATATTTTATTACGATTAGAAATGGTTTGTAGGTGTTTGTAGACATTTGAAAAAAATAATACTTAAGACATTTGAAAAAAAGTACTTTTTTCTTAAAATCCGGGTGCTAACAAATTGATATTTTATTACGATTAGAAATGGTTTGTAGATGTTTATAGACATTTGAAAAAAAAATTATACTTAAGACATTTGAAAATAAAAATACTTTTTTCTTAAAATCCGGGTGCTAAAAAATTGATATTTTATTATGATAAGAAACAGTTTGTAGATGTTTGTAGTGCTTTTTATTTCGTTTGTAGTTCAGCAGATACCGAAATAAAACATTTGAAAAAAAAATACTTTTTTCTTAAAATTCGGGTGCTAACAAATTGATATTTTATTATGATAAGAAACAGTTTGTAGATGTTTGTAGTGCTTTTTATTTCGTTTGTAGTTCAACAGATACCGAAATAAAGACATTTGAAAAAAAAAATACTTTTTTCTTAAAATCCGGGTGCTAACAAATTGATATTTTATTATGATCAGAAATGGTTTGTAGATGTTTGTAGTGCTTTTTATTTCGTTTGTAGTTCAGCAGATACCGAAATAAAACATTTGAAAAAAAAATACTTTTTCTTAAAATCCGGGTGCTAACAAATTGATGTTTTATTATGATAAGAAATAGTTTGTAGATGTTTGTAGTGCTTTTTATTTCGTTTGTAGTTCAACAGATACCGAAATAAAG
>NW_016158501.1:2052-2465 GCF_001687245.7 Rhagoletis zephyria | reverse complement strand
GCTAACAAATTGATATTTTATTATGATTAGAAATGGTTTGTAGATGTTTGTAGTGCTTTTTACTTCGTTTGCAGTTCAACAGATACCGAAATAAGACATTAAAAAAATAATAATACTTTTTTCTTAAAATCCGGGTGCTAACAAATTGATATTTTATTATGATCAGAAATGGTTTGTAGATGTTTGTAGTGCTTTTTATTTCGTTTGTAGTTCAACAGATACCGAAATAAAGACATTTGAAAAAAAAGACTTTTTTCTTAAAATCCGGGTGCTAACAAAAANTTTCTTCTTAAAATCCGGGGCTAAAAAATTGATATTTTATTAAGATTAGAAATGGTTTGTAGATGTTTGTAGAGCTTTTTATTTCGTTTGTTGTTCAACAGATACCGAAATAAAGACATTTGAAAAAAAAA
>NW_016158501.1:1653-1964 GCF_001687245.7 Rhagoletis zephyria | reverse complement strand
GTTTGTAGATGTTTGTAGTGCTTTTTATTTCGTTTGTAGTTCAACAGATACCGAAATAAAGACATTTGAAAAAACATACTTTTTTCTTAAAATCTGTGTGCTAACAAATTGATATTTTATTACGATTAGAAACGGCTTGTAGATGTTTGTAGACATTTGAAAAAAATAATACTTAACACATTTAAAAAAAAAATATTTTTTTCTTAAAATCCGGGTGCTGACAATTTGATATTTTATTATGATCAGAAATAGTTTTTAGATGTTTGTAGTGCTTTTTATTTCGTTTGTAGTTCAACAGATACCGAAATAAA
>NW_016158501.1:720-1386 GCF_001687245.7 Rhagoletis zephyria | reverse complement strand
GCTAACAAATTGATATTTTATTAAGATTAGAAATGGTTTGTAGATGTTTGTAGTGCTTTTTACTTCGCTTGCAGTTCAACAGATACCGAAATAAGACATTTAAAAAAATACTTTTTTCTTAAAATCCGGGTGCTAACAAATTGATATTTATTATGATTAGAAATGGTTTGTAGATGTTTGTAGTGCTTTTTATTTCGTTTGTAGTTCAACAGATACCGAAATAAAGACATTTGAAAAAAATACTTTTTTCTTAAAATTCGGGTGCTAACAAATTGATATTTTATTAGGATCAGAAATGGTTTGTAGCTGTCTGTAGTGCTTTTTATTTCGTTTGTAGTTCAACAGATACCGAAATAAAGCCATTTGAAAAAAACGTACTTTTTTCTTATAATCTGTGTGCTAACAAATTGATATTTTATTATGATCAGAAATAGTTTTTAGATGTTTGTAGTGCTTTTTATTTCGTTTGTAGTTCAACAGATACCGAAATAAAGCCATTTGAAAAAAACGTACTTTTTTCTTATAATCTGTGTGCTAACAAATTGATATTTTATTATGATCAGAAATAGTTTTTAGATGTTTGTAGTGCTTTTTATTTCGTTTGTAGTTCAACAGATACCGAAATAAAGCCATTTGAAAAAAACGTACTTTTTTCTTATAATCTGT
>NW_016158501.1:274-492 GCF_001687245.7 Rhagoletis zephyria | reverse complement strand
AGAAATGGTTTGTAGATGTTTGTAGTGCTTTTTATTTCGTTTGTAGCTCAACAGATACCGAAATAAAAATATTTGAAAAAAAAACTTATTTCTTAAAATCCGGGTGCTAATAAATTTATACTTTATTACGATAAGAAATGGTTTGTAGATGTTTGTAGTGCTTTTTATTTAGTTTGTAGTTCAACAGATACCGAAATAAAGACATTTGAAAAAAAAAA
>NW_016158501.1:0-262 GCF_001687245.7 Rhagoletis zephyria | reverse complement strand
TGTTTGTAGATGTTTGTAGTGCTTTTTATTTCGTTTGTAGCTCAACAGATACCGAAATAAAAATATTTGAAAAAAAAACTTATTTCTTAAAATCCGGGTGCTAATAAATTTATACTTTATTATGATAAGAAATGGTTTGTAGATGTTTGTAGTGCTTTTTACTTCGTTTGCAGTTCAACAGATACCGAAATAAGACATTAAGAAAAAAATAAGATTTTTTTCTTAAAACCCGGGGGCTAACAAATTGATATTTTATTATGAT
>NW_016158499.1:128422-128720 GCF_001687245.7 Rhagoletis zephyria | reverse complement strand
CGTTGTAAAGGCTACCAGAAACCTTATACTTTCTTAAACCCAAATATTTCGTTTTATATACACAAAAAAAAATAAATAAAATCATTTTCCCCCTCTTTTTCCCTCCTGCCCCTAGGTGAAAGGCTGGCTACGCCCTTGTATACAAAACAATTAAAGTATTTAAACCGTAGGTGCATTATACGTCAGTTTGTTCTTTTAGAGCGCATACATGGTTCCATAAATATGATACCAGTATCTTCATTTATATATGTATATTGTAACTATCAATATCTTATAAAGAGAAGTGTATTTTTTTTTT
>NW_016158499.1:87285-125801 GCF_001687245.7 Rhagoletis zephyria | reverse complement strand
GAATCGGACGATATCATTTTTGTAGGCCTGGGGGCAGATTCTGTAACCAGTTAGCGACAATTTTCGAATCGGTATCGGTTTTGTTGACGTATGATATGAAATATTTTTACGTCAACAAGTGCGATATCGATCCGAAACTTGCCGCTAACTGGTTGCAGAAAGGCTTCTTCATCCGTCAAAATATTTTTCTTGAACTATGGATCGACTGATAAGCTGATAAAATAATATTTTTCTGTTGCGATAAGTTCAAGTGTTTTAGCCGATATCATATAAATTAGTAATAAAAGTTTTTTCTAAACTTGAAATGGATACGAACGCAGCAAAACAAAGTCACAAAAGTTTCAAAAGGAAAGAATTGTTTTCGCAGCACAGCAACATCAGGTTTTTTAGTGCTGTTGCTGCTATGCTGACACTTTTTCAAACACTGAGTAGAATTAGCAAGCTGACAAATGCTGACATACGAACTACTAATAAAAAAAATGTAAGTGCGCCTGGGCAACACTGTAGAAGTGAAACTTACGTTACTTATCTGTCTATATATACACACATCTGCTTTTGCTTAAGGTTATATTTTTTCTCTTTTTTTCTATCAATGTAGATCCCTACCTCTACCACTGTTCGTTTTTATAACATTCATGTTATTCTGTTTTTCCATTATCTTCATTTTTATCTTTATACTCTATCGATAACAAAATCGATTATAACGTCCACCAAAACATCGTTAACAAAATCGACGACAAATTCGATAAAAATTTCAATAGCAACATAAATCGAGCATGTTGTGATAGACGGAAGGCACCTATCTCGTAACAAAATCGATAAATATCGATAACAAAATCGATTATAACGTCCACCAAAACATCGTTAACAAAATCGACGACAAATTCGATAAAAATTTCAATAGCAACATCGATAATACCATTGGTAGCTAAAGCGATAAAAATATCTCGTAACAAAATCGATAAATATCGATAACAAAATAATAACAAAAATGATAACAAAATCGATAAACATCGATAAATATCGATAACAAAATCGATAAATATCGAAAACGAAATCGATAACAAAATCGATAAATATCGATAACAAAATCGATAAATATCGATTATTTTATTGATAAGTCTCGAGAATCCCGAAAATCCCTAAATAGTTCCCAGATTGAGTCTCTGTGTCTCTCTCTATATCCTTTCCTCTTTAATTACCTTTATTTTAATCTTTCTTCCCCTATCTTCATCTTTACTTTTATCGGTATCCTCATCCTCCTCTTTGTCTTTACTTTTATGTTTATCATTTTCTTCATCTACATGTTCGCCTTCACCTTTGCCCTTATATAAAGTAAAGTGTTTAAAGTTACCATGGTCTTCATTTTTGCCTATATCTTTACTCATCTTTGTTTTTGTTTTTATTTTTACCTTTGCCTTTCTCCATTTTTTATCTATATACGTAGTTACCTTTACTTTCATTCTAGTATTGGTCTATTTCTAAGTGTTATCCTTTAACCTTTTATTAGCAAATTTTTGTTAAATTAATACCATATGCATACACACAAGAAGCACTTGTTTCAGCCCCAACCATTTCCGTTGCACCATTTCAGTTGCACCATTCCCATTGCACCATTTCCGTTGCATTATTTCCGTTGCACCATTTCCATGTGCAATTTCCGTTGAATTTGCCAATTTACTCCTAACCAACCAACCGCCGTTAAAGAAGTTTCACTTCAAAATGCTTAATAATAACACTGTGAGACAAATGGTAGGGGTCAGTGATCGGGAGGGGTTCAAACTACCGGGGAAAGTTATATCGGTAAAAAAGAAGTTATACGTGTCCCGGCGTTTCGCTGGGTCACGTCTAGGAATCGATATATATATATATATAACTATCATATAGGGGAAATTGTCACCACTAGTCCGATTTTGCTCAAACAAATTTAAAAAAATTAAAAATTACAATTCCTTTAATCTGTTCATATAACGTTTTTCTATATAATCAACAATCAAAATTTGTTTGAGCAAAATCGGACTAGTGGTTCTCGAGTTATGTGAAAAAAAGACCACCAAAGGTGACAATTTCCCCTATATGATAGTTATATATATATCTCGATTCCTAGACGTGACCCAGCGAAACGCCGGGACACGTATAACTTGTTTTTGACCGATATAACATTTCCCGTTGGTTTCATCCCATCCCGATTTTGACTGTCGCATAGTGTAATTAGATTTTATTTGAGTAATAACAGTTTTCAAGCCGTGGTCAAAGCAACATCGCAAAAAATATAGAAAAAAGGTTTTTTACTAACAGCGGTCATACCTCGGCAGGCAATGGGAAACCTCCAAGTGTATTTCTTCCATGGAACACAGCTTCTCATAAATATACAATCGATGCTCGGAGTCGGCGTAAAAGGCATGTTTGCGATGGCGTAGCGGCTGAACCTGCAACCAGTACAGGCAAACAGCTGGGAGCAGCCCTTTTCCGCCTTAAGATATCAGACACTACAACTAATATGCAATTCTTAATAGGCACCGGCGCCGATGTGTCCAAAAGGCTCACGTTCAGTCAAGCATAAACCAACTACTATGACACCGTTTGCCGCAAATGGCATCTCAATTAATGTGTACGGAGGAGCTATGTTGAAAGTTAATCTGGGCATACGCCGCGAGTTTATGTGGACGCCTGATCGACGACGTTACTTCTGGAATAATAGGCGCAGACGTTATCAGGCATTTCGACCTACTCATAGATTTAAAAAGGAATCGAATCATTGATAATAGCTCGTCTTTGCAATCCGTGGCCCAGGCAGTTACGGGTACAGGCCCATCAATCAAGTCATTCGACATCTCGTCTCCGTTCGCGGATTTATTATGTGAATTTGCAGAAATAACACGACGTGCACAGCCCGGCGTTATCACAAATTCTTCGGTGGTACATTGAGACTCGCGGTCAACCCGTCTTCGCTCGTCCCCGACGCCTGTCGGCGGTTAAACTACAAGCAGCGCGCGAGTTAAGTCAACCACCCATTCCAACAGTTCAACCAACTCACTACCAATTAATTGGCAACAATAGCTTAGTATCATACTTCATATAAATAAATTGCCAACTTAAACAATAACAAATTGCCTAATTTAGAATTGCCAAAATCGCTTAGGCGGTTACAGCGCCAATAAAGAAAAGAATTAACATTTACTTTATTCCAGTTACGAAATGCTTTTGTTAAGTCAGTATTTCTTTCACTACAAAATCCCTTTTCATATTTCAACAAATGTGGGCTGAGCCAGCAAAATAAAAGTTATAAAAATTGTAAATTCGATTTAAGTAGAGCATTAAGAATTATGAGTTCAATAAAATAACTACAAAATTTAAACTCGTGATTTTTTTGTGGGATTGACGAATTAATCCCTTGAGTGGCGCAGTCAACGGAGATCGATTCCAAAGATTCGATTACTGAACACAACGCGAAAAACTAAAGTTTTCCGTCGCGACTTAAAAGACTTATCCTGGAGGATAGTCAGACCGTAACTAAATTCCGAAGAATTAACGTGAAATTGTGCAGTTAATCCCGAAGGATAACATAACAAAAAAAAAAAAAGATACAGAAACCGTGTGTTTGTAAAAAGAAAAGAACATTACCTCCAGTCAAAGTAAAATTCAAAAATCGTGCTTAATTTGAAAAAAAACATGTCTACAGAAAACCAGGCAGCAATACTATCCGGCACGGATCTTTTGAAAGAAGCAGCCCGAATAAAAGAAATTCGGGGCACCAAGGAATACGATTTATCTTCATTTATAAGGGAAGTGGAGTTAATTATACCACTATTTGGGGAAAACTCCCTTCTACAACAATTTGTTTTTTAACGGTAAGTCCGCAACAAGATACAGGGACCAGCGTTGCAAGCCGCAAGGACTCTGGGCCAAACCGCTAATTGGACGGATATTAAGGAAGAACTAATAAAAAAATTTGGGATAGCTACCACAGCCTGTATCACCAAGCAATCAACATGAAGAATACTAATGTAAGTGAATATTTTAGAAACCTAAGAAATATATTAGACAAATTAAATACTAAATATGAATTCGATGTAAAAAAACCACAAGAATTCTCAGCTTCAACAAATGAATCCATTACGTTAAAGACATTCCTAAACGGAATTCACCCAAATCTGTCAAGCATAGTCTACAGTAGAAATATATCTACATTAAGAGAAGCTTATTATGTACTCGAAGAGACCGGAACGTTACGACAATATGACAAGACTTACAAATACCAAAAACCCAACAGAGATGACGGACAATCATAAAAACAAAAACAGTCATTTCAGAACCCAACAAATAATTTATCGCATAATAATTCCAATACAGTTAGCCCGCAAGTTAACTCTCTACCACATAGACAGAATTCAAGCTACTCTCAACAAACAAGACGTAGCCAAAATTCAAACCGAACGAATCTACATAATAACAATGGCCCTACTCCTATGGAAGTAGACCATATTGCTAATACCTCCAATACTTCAGAAGAACTAAATTTTCAATGTCCAGCCACAAAGTTCATTTAGCGATAATAGAAATTCATATAGGAAATACAACTATCAACTGCATATTAGACACGGGATCAACCACTTCCTTGTTAAATAAGAACCTATTGCCACAATGTAGGAGAACAAAATTACAGAATCCTATAAATTTTAATACCATCAGCGGAAACTTTTCCATTGGTGAGGAAATAATCACTCCCTTGCCTAAGGAATTCAATGAAGACAATCTCATGTGTTGGAAATTAACCAGATTCAATAACAAAAATTTTGACGGACTAATAGGTAAAAATTTACTGAAACCACTTGCAGCGATTATTAATCTGGAAGAAGACTTTCTGCAGATAAATGGGAACAAAATTAAGTTTAAGGATTCATGTCCCTTTAGTTCGGAGGAAATCCAAACTGTGGAGCCACAACCAGATAGCAATATATTGTATAAACTGAAACTAGAGGACATGAACAAAGAAGAAATAACCTTCTTAGGAGAACTTACTTCAAATAATTCCGACCTCTTCTTTCAAGAAGGTAATTCGCTTACCCACACCCATGAAGTACAGCATGAGATAACTACAACGGTAAATAAACCTGTGTATTCAAAAATCTACAGGTACCCTCAAATTCACGAGGAAGAAATAAATAGGCTAATGCGAGAAATGTTAGAATAGGGCATAATCAGAGAAAGCATATCTCCTTATAACTCACCGCTATGGATTGTACCCAAGAAGTCGGACAATTCAGGGAAAAAGAAGTGGAGAATTGTGATTGATTATAGGGCCTTGAACGAAATAACTGATAGTGACAAATTTTCTATTCCAAATATTGAAACTATTTTTGAAAAATTAGGTCGAGCACAATACTTCACAACACTCGATCTAGCTAAAGGTTTCCACCAGATCCGAATTCGTTCGTATGCCCTTTGGCTTAAAGAATGCTCCAGCCACTTTCCAGGGGTTAATAAACTCTGTGCTTAAGGAACACATTAACAAAACATGTGTAGTCTATCTGGACGACATTTTAATTTTCAGTAGTACAATACAAGAGCATAAGGATAGTATACAAAAAATTTTCAATGCCTTAAGGAAACACAACCTTAAAATTCAGGTCGACAAGTGTAAATTTTTCGCAAAATCCACTGAATACCTAGGACATATTCTCACTACTGAGGGAATCAAACCAAACCCTGAAAAAATTGAAGTTATTCAAAAATTAAAGCTTCAACGGTGTTTATTAAAACTAGGCGAATATGACATCAACATTGGGTACATAAAAGGTAAAGAAAATACTCTTGCCGATNACGACCCACAATATACAGACTCATTCTACAAATTAAAACGATTGCTAATTGATACACCCATCCTTATTTACCCGGATTTCAGAAAGAAATTCAGATTAGCAACAGATGCTAGCGACTTCGCTATAGGCGCAGTGTTGACTCAGGACAATCACCCCATCTGCTATGCCAGCAGAACATTAAACGAACATGAAAAAAAATATTCCACAACGGAAACAGAGTTATTGGCAATTGTATGGGGCGTAAACTATTTTAGACCCTACATATATGGTAGAAATTTTAACCTTATGACAGATCACCAACCGTTAAAATGGTTACAGACAAAACACAAAGGGAAGGATATTAATCCAAGACTTCAACGGTGTTTATTAAAACTAGGCGAATATGACATCAACATTGGGTACATAAAAGGTAAAGAAAATACTCTTGCCGATTTTCTAAGCAGGCTCAACGCAGATACAGGGGAGATTTGCGAAATAGACGAAGACCCAGAGGACGTTGACTTAGATAAATAATAATACCCAAATAATACTAACGGACTGTAAGACCGAAGAAATTAAGATAGTCGATAACAAACGAAAAATTTTTGTTAGCCTTGATGACATTAAAAGCTGTTTTATGTCAGATATTTTTAGAAGATATATCAAAGCAGGAAACGTAGGAATATATCCAGAAATCTCCGATTCCGATTACAACATAGTTCAGCTAAAACTTATAGAACTATTGGCAATAGTGTAAAATTCTTCAGGTGCTCATACCATGCGAAAGATATGAGAAATGAAGAAGCGTTTAGATATATACAGAAATACCATAAGCAGGAAACTGGACACGCTGGGATTAACGAAAACTACCATGGCCTGAAAAAATTTATATACTTTAAAAATCTCAAAAATATATAAATAATTGTGATATTTGCTGTAGAGGCAAATATGACAGAAAACCAATTAAGCCAAAATACTTCTTAAGAGATACACCTAAAGATACTAATGAGATAATACATATAGACACTTACGTCATCAGAAAACACAGTTTCATGACAGTCATAGACAAATTTTCTAAACAAGCCACAACTATTTATCTGGAAGATAGAAATAGCATAACACTTATAGAAAAACTTCGCTTATACTTTTCTCTCAAATCAAAACCAAAACGGATAGTTGCTGACAATGAATTTAATTCAACGAACGTAAAAGATTTTCTGAGACACGAAGAAGTAGAAATCCACTTTACAGAACCAAATTCTCATACAGGAAATGCGGATATCGAAAGATTCCACAACACTTTGAATGAAAGATTTAGAATGATTAGTATAGAAAACTCGGAATTATCAGTACAGGAGAAAATATATAAATGCACCGAATGGTATAATAAATCTTTTCATTCTGTAGCCAAAGCAAGACCAATAGATATAGCAAATGGAAAAACAGACAAAGATAGAATTTATAACATCCTTGACACCGTCAAGGAAAGGCAAATCTCAAAATTAAATACAAAAAGGGCAGAGTACCAAAACCCAAACAGGAAGGCTACGTAAAGAACTATAAAGCTGTTAGACATAAATATGAGCCTAGATATAAGAAAGTGAATCTAGATAATATTCACCCAACAAACATAAAAAGAAATACTAAATTTTCAGGTTCACATATCAATACCGATGACAATTCTAATGACATTCTTTATTGCAACCAATGCAACACTAGTAGTCGAAAACATCAATAGCAATAACGGATTCGCTGAAATTGCACTCGAAGACGTGGACATAACATATAGCTACAATACCATATTGCATATTATTGACCCTGAAGAAATTAGATATGTTACAGAAATACTTCAAGAAATTGCAGAAATGATAGCCGATACAAACAACAAACACTTTTTGAAATCAGAGCCAGAAAAAGTTAAATCGAAACTCCAAACAATCACACCTGCTAGACACCCTAGAGGACTAATCAACTTTATAGGAACAGGAATGAAATGGCTATACGGTACAATGGACGAATTTGACAGATCGGAAATTGAACGACACTTACAGACCGTAGATAACAATAATCATGTAATAATAGAAAATATAAATAAGAATATTGAAATAAATCATGTATTTAACAAAACAATCTCGAAGTTGAAAGACGCAATAGAAACCGATAGGACAAAAATTTTAGTAAAATTAAATTCAATATCCAAAGAAGACGAAGAGTTAGAAAATAAACTTCTTTACCTAGANAGACGCAATAGAAACCGATAGGACAAAAATTTTAGTAAAATTAAATTCAAAAGAAGACGAAGAGTTAGAAAATAAACTTCTTTACCTAGATATACTATTAAAAATTAAAATTCTGTTTGATAATTTAGAACACATACGAAATAATTTTGTAGCAGCAAAAACAAATACTATGAATAATAATGTATTAACAAGTGAGGAAATAATTCGCTACAATATTGACCTTTATAAAATGCAAAATATTAAAATAAGCGCAGCTCAATATAAAGAAAATAAAATTATTTTTGTAATTCAAATACCAAAAGATATTAGAAAAATAAAGAGGTCATATTTTGTACCCATACTAAACAAAAATCAAGATGAACTTGTATTTGAAGCCAAAGAAATTCTAAAAATAAATGATACCATGTATGATTTTAACAACGAATTAAACATAAATAGCTTAAAAATCAAAATTGTGTATATTCGGAAATGGTTGTTCGAAAAGAAAAAACAAGCTTATGGAAACTAAAGAAATAAAAACCGGCTTAATAATTGTAATAAATCATTTCAATTCCTCAGTTAATAGTAGTTGCAATAACAGACAACTTAGTTTAAGTGGAAATCAATTAATAACATTCAATGATTGCAAAATAGAACTAAATGGTGAACTTTTTTGTAATTTCGATGATAAGTTCCAAGAACACTTTTTGATTAGTAGCAGCTTTAGTATAAATAATACCAACACCCAGCTTACGTTTGATGAAATAGTGTCTAATCAAATCGAAAACATTCAGCAAATCGAGGAAATTCGATTCCACAAAAAAATTAATTATACCTTCAATGGCATAGCCTTAGCCTTTAGCTTGTTAGCGCTAAGCAAGGCTGTCATACTTTTCACATATAAAAGATTTAATAGCCGTACAGCACAGATAACAATAAAAACTCAGGAGAGTTTTCAGTCAAACGGGGGAGGAGTTAAGTCAACCACCCATTCCAACAGTTCAACCAACTCTAGCAATTAATTGGCAACAATAGCTTAGTATCATATTTCATATAAATAAATTGCCAAATTAAACAATAACAAATTGCGTAATTTAAAATTGCCAAAATCGCTTAGGCGGTTACTGCGCCAATAAAGAAAAGAATTAACATTTACTTTATTCCAGTTACGAAATGCTTTTGTTAAGTTAGCATTTCTTTCACTACAAAATACCTTTTCATATTTCAACAAATGTGGGCTGAGCCAGCAAAATAAAAGTTATAAATATTGTAAATTCGATTTAAGTAGAGCATTAAGAATTATGAGTTCAATAAAATAACTACAAAATTTAAACTCGTGATTTTTTTGTGGGATTGACGAATCAATCCCTTGAGTCGCGCTGAGTTTGAAAGCCTAATGAGACTAGGTGTATGTAGACCGTCACGAAGCAGTTGGGCCAGCCCTCTGCAAATGGTGCGGAAGGCAGATGGCACATGGCGCCCCTGCAGAGACTACAGGGCATTAAATGCCATCACAGTACCGGATAGGTACCCGATACCTTATTTGCAGGATTTTACCAATATTTTGCGAGGTAAGACAATATTCTCCAAAGTCCATTTGCAAAAAGCCTTTCACCAGGTGCCGGTGCACCCGGATGATATACCCAAGACTGCAATATCCACACCCTTCGGTTTATTCGAATTTGTCTACATGACCTTTGGTTTGCGCAATGCGGCGCAACTTTTCAACGGCTTATACACGAAGTTGTGCGCGGGTTGGACTTCGTGTTTGCATATATGGATGACATCTGTATCGCGTCAACAAGTCCAGCTGAACACAGATCGCATCTCCGTCAGCTCTTTGAAAAACTTAAGCAATATAATTTAGCTATCAACGTGTCAAAGTCAGAGTTCGATCGTAACCAAATAACTTTCCTCGGGCATTTAGTGTCATCCCAAGGTATTCTCCCCCTCCCAGAGCGCGTCGAGGCAAACGCAAGTTTGAGAGGCCTTCAACGGTGAAGGATTTGAGAAAACTTTTAGCGGTAATAAACTTTTACCGACGATTTATTCCACAGGCGTTGGATTCGCAGGCGCCGCTACTAGCAATGTGCCCGGGAAATGTCAAAAATTACCGATCGTCGGTCAACTGGTCAAATGAAACGATATCTGCATTTGAGCGTTGCAAGCAATAGCTGGCGAATTCGGCCCTTCTCGCGCATCCGCAGAGCTATCGCTTTGGGTAGATGCATCTGCCACTGCGGCCGGTGCGGCACTACACCAGGTTGTCAACGGAGCTCTTGAGCCTCCAGGTTTTTTTTCTCAAGGAAGTTCGACAAAACACAGCTACGTTATAGCACTTACGATCGCGAGTTAACAGCGATTTATTTGGCCATGCGGCATTTTAGGTTTATGTTACCAGGTAGAGTTTGTCACGTCTATACTGATCATAAGCCAATAACCTTCGCTTTTAGGCAAAATCTGGACAAAGTTTCGGATCGGCAAGCGCGGCAACTTGACTTTATCTCCCAAATAACGAAAGATATTCGCCATGTTGAAGGAAGACACAACTGTTAGAAGAATGTCACAGCTGATTTTCTTTCCCGCATCTCGTCCTTGGAAGTTGTGCATATCAACTACAACGAATTGGCGGAAAACCAGAAAGCAGATGGAGAATTACAGCAGCTGCTTCACGATACTTCGAAAAGCTCCCTTAAACTGAAACTTTTTACAATTCCAGGTTCGTCTAAGCAGCTATATTGCGATTATTCGACGAATTCCATTCGACCATTTGTGACGAAAAATTTCCGGCGTGAAGTACTAGAATCTACACACAATTTGTGTTACCCAGGTGCGCGCGCTGCAGTAAGATTGATGACGCAGCGCTACGCACTACCAGATAGTCGCTTCTTTCACATCAACGTGAACTTAGTGGGACCGTTTCCGCTTAATAATGGACTCCGCTACTGTCTCACTATAGTCGACAGATTCACTAGATGGCCAGAAGCTGTCCCGCTCGCTGACATGACCGCACCCACGGTCGCACGAGCGCTGATTAAAAGTTGGATATCTAGATTTGGAGTTCCATGCGCAATAACATCCGACCAAGGACGTCAGTTTCAGTCCGCCCTTTTTGCTGAGCTCATGAGAACCTTGGGAATAACACATCTTAAAACCACTCCTTACCACCCACAGTCCAACGGGTTGGTAGAGAGATGGCATAGAACAATGAAAGCGGCAATATTGTGCCATAACTACGAGCGGTGGGTTGAATATTTACCGACCTTTTAGTTGGGTCTGCGTACGATGTACAAGCATCCCCTGCAGAGCTGGTGTACGGGGCTACTCTTCGCATTCCTTCAGAGTTCTTTATCGACAATGCAACAAATATCACGTAATCAGAAGTTGTGGTTGAACTGCGAAATTCTATGCGACAGCTAAGGGCACCTGACACAACGTGGCATACGAGAGACAAAGTGTTCGTACATACTGACTTGAGAATTTGTAAGAATGTATTCGTCAGGGACGATTCAATTAGGCCATCCTTATCACACCCGTACACCGGCCCTTACAAAGTTGTAGATAGGTCAGACAAGCACTTCAAAATCAACGTCAACGGCAGGGAAACATCCATCTCAATTGACCGTCGGAAGCTGGCGTATATCTTAAAGGACGACGAGCCGTTGCAACTACCTGTAGCCGATTCTGCTCGGAATGTGTTACCGGAGCCCCCAATGCCGTCCAGTAAGTTAAATCGTCCGAAACGACATGTTGTTATTCCAGCTCGCTATCGTTGAACCTGCGCTGGACTTAGGGGAAGTACTGTGGCAACTCGGCTTCTGAATGTCACAAGAAGTGCAACCGTGTAGGAAGTTGCTAAGAACCCAATCGATGGTAATCACCGCCATTTTGATATTATTTTCTCTCTTCCTTTTTTGGGACGTGCTCCGAGCAGCAGCTTCATCTTTATACTTATCCATCAGCATCAACGAATCCACGTAATTCCAGCATTTGAATTTGTTATTAGAGTTTGTAATATATTGTAAATAAACATCTTGCAAGATTATTAGTAAATTCATATACGGCTTCTAAATATATGTGTGTGTGTGTGTGTGTAGTAACTGCAGCAAATGAAACTGGTTCAGAACTTGCGCTGAGCTAGCCTGAAAAGGGGCGGTACTGGTTCTTCATCTATCACAAATCAATGCCTTCAACTGTCTTTTTAACCGACTTCCAAAAATGGAAGAGGTTATCAGTTCTTCGGAATATTTTTTTTTTTATGTATGATACCGCATAACTTTGGACCACGTCAACCGATTTCAATAATTCTCTTTGCATCGGAAAGGTAGTGTCTCAGGGTTGGTCCCATACAAATCTGCTTTAAATCCGAACAGTGGATCATGAAATATATATATATATATACTTTTTTCTAAGTAGGTTTTTTGCTAAAAATTACTTGTTTAACTTGCAGAACTTGTTCTGAGCTAACTCAGCTTTGATGGTTCTGAGACAGTTCATATAACAACAGTTCCTAGAAAAAATTTGGTTAGTTTTGAGCTGCTTCTAAGAAGCATGTTTTAGAGCTTTTTCTTTAAACAAGCACGCATACAATTTTGTAAATAAAAATACTTCATTTTATATTTAGATAGCTATTTGTTTTGCGCTAATTTACTTTTTGAGGCAAATTGTGTTTTAATATTAGGAACTTAAAGTGTCAGTTATTCTTTCATTTTCTAAAACCGTTATTCTTAAAAATTATTTATATTTGTTACGTATAACGTGTATATATATATAGAATTTTAAATATTCACAATGGTTTTCATGCTAAATATTTTTCGTAAATTTTTTATTTAAGGATGGCTCATACGTANAGAATTTTAAATATTCACAATGGTTTTCATGCTAAATATTTTTCGTAAATCTTTATTTAAGGATGGCTCATACGTGTTATAACATAAACATATAAATTCTGTTATAAAAACTTCAATATTTTTAATCAGAGTTCATAAGTATGCAGTTCTATAGCCAATTAAACTTTAGTATAATTAATCGCGCTGATTTTATATAACTCTTTTTACGCATGCTCTTGAAGGTATTCTCCTATTTAAATATTTTCGTTTAAGATGTAAGATTACACTTTACTACACTAAAATTTGATGGGCTACAAATCACTGATTAACAAGTTTGAAATTTGAAAACAGTTTTTAGAGTTCTATCAAGTTTGCATCACAGTTAGGAATTTGAGTTCAAATGGTTTATGGAATATGGGACATAGTANTTAAGATGTAAGATTACACTTTACTACACTAAAATTTGATGGGCTACAAATCACTGATTAACAAGTTTGAAATTTGAAAACAGTTTTTAGAGTTCTATCAAGTTTGCATCACAGTTAGGAATTTGAGTTCAAATGGTTTATGGAATATGGGACATAGTACTAAATAAAAACTTAACGAAAAATATTTAAAATGAAAAACATTGGAAATTAAAAAAAATCACTACATATCCACACATTTCGGGTGCTCAGAGATATATTTAGGTATGTACAGTGTCGGTAAAATCAATAGCACCCTCATTTCAAAGTGAGATTTTTTACCACTTTCGGTTATTTTTTTTTAAATCTGATTAAAAGGTAAAAAATTTAGATAAAAAACCGTTAAATTTAACGTTGTTTTGTATAAAGTTTTAAAACATAGTTTACATGATTTTGTTTTAAGCATGATCATTTTCTTTATGAAATGATGATGAAGATGAAGATGAAAATGAAGATACAAATAAGGATAGAATGAAATATAGATATGAAGAGGGGAAATCTATAAAGTGATAGCGATGATGATAAACTTGAAGGTTTAGTTATGCTATGTCATGTTGTGTTGCTCACCTGACCTCACCTCTATATCAGTAGTTTAATTTTAAATGAAAAAGCATTAAAATTTTGGAAAGTGAAAATTCCAAACACAATTCGCAATTATTCGTAAATTAGAGCCAATCTGAAAAAACGGAGGGCATGTCCGGACTCGCCGATCTAAATATTCCACAGAAATATGACTACCGTTTTTGAATATTTCTGAAGTAGATTTTTGTGGACCTATCCCAGCTTTTAGTGGTAACGTGTTCTAGAAGGCATAGCGTTATAATGCCTTCGAATTTTTTCGATTTTTTTAGGCATTACCGGTAATGCAAAGTAGAATGTCTTACAATATTTTACTTATTTCGCTTGTTTGCTTCATTTAAGGGAATGCAAAGCAGAATGTCCTACAGTATTTTATTTGCTTCGCTTATTTGCTTCATTTCGGGGAATGCAAAGTAGAATGTCCTACAAAATTTTATTTGCTTCGCTTCTTTGCTTCATTTCAGGGAATGCAATGTAGAATGTCCTACAATATTTTATTTGCTTCGCTTCTTTGCTTCATTTCAGGGAATGCAAAGCAGAATATCTTACAATATTCTTATACCCGAGCGCACTTGTGCACAAGGGTATTATAACTTTGTTCACATAACGCATGTTTGTAACAGGCAAAACGAATCGAGATAGATATAGACAAATGTATACATAAATGATCAGAATGAAAAGAGAAATCGATTAAGTGGTGACTGTCTGTCCGTCCGTCCGTCCGTCTGTGCACACGATAACTCGAGTAAAAATTAAGATATCTTAACGAAACTTGGTACGTGTTCTTGTTTCGGGCGTAGGACGGATGGTATTGAAAATGGGCGAAATCGGACAATAACCACGCCTACCTCCCATATAACGGTAATTTTCAGAAATACAAAAACTGCGATATTTTAGTAACTAATGAAGATAATTCACTCAAAATTGATACTTACAATAAATCTTAGACGAAAAATAAGAATATTAACATTTTTTTGGAAAATGGGCGTAGCCACGCCCACTTATGGTTACATGTGTATATCTAGGTAACCGCTGCTCCAATTTCTTCAAACTTGGCACAATTGTTGGCCCTGGTACAGCATACCAAATGGCCGAAAATTTTTAAAATCGGACAATAACCACGCCCCCATCCCATATAACGGTAGGGCCAGGAAATACGTTTATGATAAAATTTTGGAAAATGGGCCTGGCACCGCCCACTTATGATCACGTATATGTATCACGCTAACCGTTCTAGCAATTTGTACCAAACTCGGTATGGTTATTGTGCTTGCCACATAAAAGCAAACCATTGAAAATTGTTGAAATCGGACTAAAATTACGGCCGCTTTTCATATAACGGTAAATTTCAGAAATGCTTGAAATTTCAATATTTCGAAATTTAAGGACGCTAGTTTACTTAAAATTTATACACCCGGGCCTATCATGTAGCAGTAGCTTTCGGAAAGGTGGAAAACATATATTTAATACTTGCGCCGGGTATTTAATGTTCGGCTCCGCCCGAACTTAGACTTTCGTACTTGTTTTTTACTTAGGTTCTTTGCTTCATTTCGGGGAATGCCATGTAGGCCACTGTGGTGTAGTGGTAAGCAGTGCGCGCTTCCACGCCGCAGCACCCGGGTTCAAACCCTGGTTAAAGCAACATCGCAAAAAAATATAGAAGAAAGGTTTTTTCTTAACAGCGGTCGTCCGTAGGCAGGCAATTGCAAACCTCCTCTCATTTTGCGCATTTTGTTTTTTTTTTCAGTAGGTGGAGTAGGAGTGGAGTTATTGCGAAAACTTCATTTATCGTCCGATTTGCTTCAAATTCAAAATACATATTACTAACATCAAGAGAAATACACCTGCAATAAATGGACCCGATAGGTGGCTCCAGAGCCGATATATTTATTCCAATTTCCGTATAAGCCTATGAATGTCTGTTTTGGTTTCACCATCTACTATCTATATATTAATACGCTAACGAAATCCCATACAAATCTATTCCAATTTGAATGATTCTTCTTTTGTTCGAAAGGTATTGCAAAGGGGAGGTGCGCATTTTGTTTGTTTTTTTCATTAGGTGGAGTAGGAGTGGAGTTATTCCGAAAAACTTCATTTATGGTCCGATTTGCTTCAAATTCAAAACACTTATTACTAACATCAAGATAAATACACCTACAAAAAATGGACCCAATAGGTGGCTCCAGAGCCAAGTTATTCCAATTTCCGTATAAGCCTATGAATGCCTGCTTTGGTTTCACCATCTACTATCTATATATTAATACGCTAACGAAATCTCATACAAATCTATTCCTCCCTACTGCTCCTATGTTTCTCAACCAATTTGAATGATTCTTCCTTTGTTCGAAAGGTATTATTTTCCGGTAGGTGCCTGATTTGGTTTCACCATCTATGAATTTTTAAATTATTTAACAGAATGTATATTACTCCCCCAAACAATATATGTAGGTGAGCTAGACGATTAACAGGTACTGATGGACCTAAAACACTTCCCAGGCAAAATGAAAAAGTGTGTGAAAAAAGTGAAGTGGTCGAATTTCGACAACGGGGCGATACTAGTTATTATTAATCTCGAAAACTACTGAACGGATTTGTCGACATTTTTTTATAGAGGTATTATGTTTAGGCCTGCGAATTTCTATAGGGTTGCTATCTGTCTAAAAAAGTATAAGATCCGAACCGTTCGTTGCATTACAGAAAATGAGGTGTCAAATGAAGGCTCTTGGCCTCTAGATGTCAAATAATGTATTATTTTTTCAGTAGAGCTGCCACCATTTCAATAATTATAATATCTTCACAGTTAGTTGTGACTAAAAGTGAGGTACAAAGTGAAATGATACGATGTCCGAATGTGCAATAAGCTTCTACCTTTTTTAATGGGGTTGCCAATTTTTTTAAAATGACTACCTTACATATACATATGAATTTTTTGTTAATGAAATCAGATTGCACAGTTCATTCAATTTAAAACAATGAGGTGTTAAGAGCTTGGCCTATAGATGTGCAATAAATTTTTATTTTTTCGTAAGGGTTGATTGAAAAGTCGAAAGGAAAGAGGGCTCAGAAATCTTTAGTGTTAATATTTAAGCTATTTTTGAGGTGTTTAAAGGAGACGGGTATCAATCGATATACGATTGAAAAGCTTTATTCAGAACTATATTTAGTAGGGTTGGTACATGTTTAAAAAAGCAAATTCACCTTGAATTGTGGCAATTAGGTAATTGAAATATGTATTTTCTTGTATCATCTAATCTTCCAAACCCAATACGCTTGAGTAAATATCGATTTATCATCGTGAGCTCCCCTACTATAATATTTTATGCAATAAGGCATCTTTTCTAACGCTCTAATATGTTTTTTTTTGTGTTTACAGAATGTGTTTTTGTATGCAGTGAAAATTTAGAAAACTACAAGCAGGAAATATAATTTTTTCTACTTATGCAATCAGCAAACGGTTCTAAGTTAAAAAGGAATTATAGCTCTTGGCACCAAAACCATTGTTGGCCAGTCTAATAATTTACAAAACATTAGAGTTATAACAAATAGTTGCAGTTATTTACATTTGATATAATTTTTAAGGTCTTCTGCAACACAACACCACAACAGGCCCTTTTCGAAAGCTTGGTCGCCTCTTTAGCAGCTGTCTTCGTCAGACAACGAACTCCTCGACTATAAAGTTCGTGTGGGAACAGTTGGGTGGCTATCTGCCTATTGGAGCTGTTGGTCCAACATCAATTTCTTCTTTGATTTCAAAAACTTACAAACTGGGTCCAACTCCTCTTGTTGACATATACTACGATTTAAGTTACGGTCGTCGTCCTCAAATATTATTAATAGTAAGCGGTCCTGGAACATCGGCACCAATATTGGAAGTAAGACGGACACTTGAGTACACAAATTTATTTGGTCATAAAAAGTATATGTTAACGTGCTTTTTAACGTTCACAGAATAATATACGATGGCTGGGTCCAAAAGCACCACAATATGAATTTAAGCACGGAGAATACAAGCAGCTTAATAACGTACTAGACGATTTTTTGCCCAATGAACTTTCGTTTGATCAAAAGTCAGCAGAAAAAGAGGCAATATCAACTTTTATAAAGGAACTGAATAATGTGAGTATGAAGTTGATGTCATAATATACTTACACCGAAAAAAAGTGGGAAAATTCTTCTAAAAGGGGGTGGGTTTGTGGGGTTAGTGAAGGCCTGAACTAGAGATGGCCGCCCACATCACTATATGTTTTAATTGATACAAATACAAATGAATGGATTTCACTTAATACATTTAAACTTAACCTTCTGTGGTATTTAAACCGATCCTCTGTGGTGTGGTGGTTAGCAGTGCGCGCTACCATTCCGCAGGAACTGGGTTCAAGCCCGGTTCAACCCAACATCAAAAAGTAATAACTAAAACAAGTTTTGCTAATAGCTTCTTATAAAAATACAACTGCCGTTCGGTGTTAGCGAAAAACTGGGACCCGTTGTGTGACAACCTCAAGGCCCACGCCTCAAATTGGATGAGAAGCTCTACCAAAAACTAAAATATGTCTAAGCGCCAATCTATTATTATTACATATATTTAAACACAACTCTTTCAATGTCTCCAGTATGTTGTTTCTATTCAATTAACAATGCAAAATATAAAAACTTTTATAAAAACTCCGTTCTGCGTTGGCGAAATTCGGGCCGTGCTTCCAAAAATAAATCTAATCAGTCCAACTCCAGCTACACAGTATTTCGCGTCCAACTTCTTTCTGCGTTGGCGTTAATTAGTTGATAAGTCTGCATCATTTCTTCCAATAAAAACGAGACGAAAGCTAGCCATTTAGTTTATTGTACCTCAGATAACATATTACGAATTAGTCAATAATGATAGAATACAAAATTGCGCCGTCCTGGCGGCGACAACATTTCTGAAGTATAAGTAAACTAGACCTCTAGATACTCGAAACTCGTTCATATCTCAACTGCTCAAATGTTTGTTCAAAATTGAACAATTTCATAAACAAAAGAAAATGTGTAAATTGTGTTTGTCAGCAGCTGCTTTCTAATTCATGTTAAATAAATTATATTATTAAATACCAATGAAACAATCTTTGCATTATATATCAATAATTTAAAAAATTTCAAAAGTTGCTCCCAAAAATGTCAATATAATAAAAAAAGCATTGCTCAAATTACTCGAAAAAAACTCGAATTGCTCGAGCTCATGCTCGAAAATTTTCGAGTAATGAGCACTGAACAAGTGTGCGAGTACTCGCTGCTCATATACCCGGGCTGTTTGAAAATGTGCGAACAAAATCGAGAGCTCTAAAGTAAACAGCCGAATAGGAGGATACAATAAGCTGTGAAGAAGTAATTTTCTAAATATTAAAATTTTCGATAGGAAACGTGTTTTAATTGTGAAAATATCTTCTTCTTATTTTGCACTAGCAACAAAAAACTTCGCCAGTTGCCTCTCTCCTTTGCAGATTTGCGCCAGTTGTTCATCCCAAGTGTGGACATGTCCTCCTGCACTTGGTCCTTCCATTGAGTTCGTGAGCGCCCTTGCTTTCGTTGTCCACCCATGGGTGCGCAGTCGAAGGATCTTTTCACCGGAGCGTCGTCATCCATGAGTACAACATGTCCAAACCAGCGCACAGTGGTCCAATGTGCAAAGCTAGGGTAATTTACTTAAATTTTTTGTTTGTAATTTTTCAATCAAATTTTTATCAAATATGCAAGAATATTGTCTACCGAAGAGTAAATACAACTTTGTTTGAAAAAATTTGGGTACATATTAACATAACGGTATCCAAAAGTCAAAGTAAGCAATAAGTGAAAAATGAAATTGTGCGTGGAACGAAAACTGAGTATTTTTAAGGCTCAATAACTTGTTTAAAGAAACTTTGTTTTAACTTCATTTCTTTCTCCGTCATTGTTTTAAGCATGATAAAAACATAGCAAGGTAGAACCGTTCCCTCAATTTGTCGACCTTGATTTTTTTTGAAGTTTGCCAACATTTTAAAATCATATAAAAGTAAAAATAAAAAATTGAATTGAATTGTTCGAAATTGTTGTTGCTTGAGATTGAAAATGAAAATGTGTGTGTGAGTTTGTGAGTAAATTTAAAAATTAAATTATTTGGAAACGCCAAGAATTTTAAAAGTGACTCTCAGCGGTTCTACCTTACTATATTTTTATCATGGTTTTAAGTAAGAAAATTCAGGAAATGTAAAAATTATTACCGAAGTGGAGGTATATATTTTTTTGGAGCTGATAAAGTTTTAATCTTTTTGGTGAGTGCCAAATTATTATTATTTTTTTTGTTTTTGTAGAAGAAATCTTTCTTACATGGCGGAATATAGATTACTTACTATACTTATTCTCTCAACTGATATATATACTAATAGAATCCACAAAAAAAATTCTGCGGCTATCTGCGGCACCCATACATTTATTTTCAATTTTCAAAACGACTCCTAAAATTTCGAAACAGGAAATTTTTGATTTTTTGCTGTCGACCCCTCAAAATGAAAGACTTGATGAAACAATGGATTTTGAACCAGGGAATATCAGTTTAGGATATAGTGATAGAATCAAATTTGTTAAATTGAAATCATACGTGCGAACTTAATTTAGAATTTGGACCTAAAGTGTACAAAAGTTTTCCGAAAAAGAGAGCGGTCTGTTACTGCAAATAAAGATTGGCTCGAATTTGAACTAGACTTGTCACAATTTGTGTGTTCTAAGTTTGGTAAGCCGACATTTTCTGCTGGTAGGCCAGCTAAAAGTTTTGAAGCTTTTTGCCAAAAAGTTAAAATGAAGAAAGCTAATGAGCTTTCGAAAGTTACCGAACCAGATGTATTTATTTTTGGCCACTGAACTAAGAATGAGATCTTCAGCTACGCTACTTAATGAGCTTTTAAGTGCTTCTCGAGAAACAGGTACTGCTCGAAAACCCGTTTTTTATTGCCAACTTTCACCATTTTTACGGATTTTTTTGAAGTTTTCTTGAAATCTACGAGGTATATTGGCCAAACTGACACCAAATTCGAATTCTGCGGGTCGAAATACATAACCATAGTTAGGTCCGGTCAAATGCACATCACACTAATTTTTTTCGTGTGCCGGTGTATTCGGCACAAATTTATCAAAGCATCAGTACTGAGGGCCATTTTCTAATGTAAGCAGTAAAATTTCCTTTACTAACAGAGCAGATAAATTGTTCCTAACTTTAAGGTGTTTTGGTTTTCTTATCTTACCGGTAAAAATATATTTGTTATTCCGTAGAGTGAAACTTCACTACATTCGTCATATAATTTCAAAGGTTGACAATGCAACATAAGCAAATATAGAGCAAGAGCAACTGTTAGCAAAAACCAAAGCCTTGGTAGAAATATCTAATATATCTGACTCATGAACCAAAACCGAACCAAAATTTAAAGTTGGGTACACATTTTTAGAAATTGCATCGGGTGAGCAACAATTTATCGGTTCGAGAAATTAATGCGCTGATGAGAAAACGAAAACTCGTATATCGAGACGATAAAGTGGCCGGTAATCTAAAGGTTAGATGAGGAAACGGCCCTAAAAGTTGTTAAGCTAAGTCAGACCAAGCAGTTAGCAGTTTTTTTTTGTTTTATACATATATTAGGTAGCTGATTCAGATCCGGCGTCAATAACGTACATACATAACGGACTATCTATTTTTAATTCATCCCAAATACTCAACAATTTTTATTGAGCTCGAGGCCGTTTTTTAATGAAAACTTATTGTGGAAAAGCAACAATAATTTGAAAAAATGGTAGAAGTGCCAGCTATTTCGGAATTCACCACATTTCCTCATCAGACTTCTTTCAGTAGGATTCGAACCGACGATCCCACTGACTCAGCCAGTTGCCTACGCACTGTGCTAAGTTCGCCTTGTTAATTCTTGTTGCTTATTTCCACTATTTCACTTGCTAAGCCAACTACAATCAAGCGCAGCTATTCCGCTGCAATTCNATAGCTATTTCGGAAATCACCACATTTCCTCATCAGACTTCTTTCAGTAGGATTCGAACCGACGATCCCACTGACTCAGCCAGTTGCCTACGCACTGTGCTAAGTTCGCCTTGTTAATTCTTGTTGCTTATTTCCACTATTTCCTTTGCTAAGCCAACTACAATCAAGCGCAGCTATTCCGCTGCAATTCACTTGATCGTGTGGTTGTTGGTTTTAGGTGTGCTCGTCCTTTAGTTATTTGTTTTTTGTTATTTTTTGGCATTATAACAACTATATTCAACAATTTATATTGAGCTCGAGGCTCGATGAAAACTTATTGTGGAATAGCAGCAATAATTTGAAAAAATGGTAGAAGTGATAGCTATTTCGGAAATCACCACATTTCCTTATCAGACTATTCCGCTGCAATTCACTTGATCGTGTGGTTGTTGGTTTTGTTGGTTTTAGTTAATATTTCTATTATTAGAATGTTTAACTTTTAGGTGGGCTCGTCCTTAAGTTATAAGTTTTCGTTAAAAATCGTCCTCGAGCTCAATAAAAAGTGTTGAATATAATTGTTATAAGGCCATAAAATAACAAAAAAAAACAAATTCATCCCAAATAGTTAAAAAAGTTTTAGGTATGCAGGTATCTAGAACCGTGCCCAAGTGCTTAAAAAATGTACCAGAAATTGACGAAAAATTTAGCGATTTTTTAATTATATGGTTGGTAGGCGTGGTCGCTATTCGATCCTGCCCATTTTATGAGCAGAAGTTGTTAGTTATTCAGACATAATTTGTGCAAAATTTCAACCCGTTATCTATCTTAGTTCTGAATATAATAATTAAATTACCCTAATAGAGCAGATTGGACCACTGTGCAGCGCAATCGTTAAAAGGGTAATATAGTTCGTTATTCCATCTTCTTCGGTAATCGTCGCCCACGCGAATGGCGCCATAGATCTTGCGAAGAATAGTTCTCTCGAAAGCCCCAAAGTCTTTTCATATTGGTTAGACATCTTCCATGTTTCTGCGCCATATAAAAGGACGGGCATGATGAGAGATTCGTAGAGCGTGGTTTTTGTTTGTCGAGAGAGGGCTCTGCTTTTAAGTTGCCTGCAGAGCCCAAAGTAGCACATGCTGGCAAGTGTTATTGGTGGTGTTTATGCTGGATCCTAGGTAAACAAAGCCCTTCACTACTTCAAAGTTATGACTGCCAACAGTGACGTGTGTGCCAATACGCTAAGACATATGTGTTGTCAGGAGGTACTTTGTCTTGCCCTCGTTCACCGCCAGACAAACCTCGTTAGCTTCTTTGTTTAAGCTGCAAATTGCTGCGCTGACATCCCTGAGTTTCAGGCCGACGATGTCAATATCATCTGCATTTGCCAGCAGCATCGTGCTTTTGCTCTATATGGTGCCGCTGCGTTTCAGATTGGCTGCTCTTATAACGCTTTCCAGCATCTGATTGAAAAAATCGCATAAGAGTGAATCGCCTTGTCTAAAACCCCGTTTTGTCTCAAACGGCGCGGATAGGTCCATCCCAATTGGGACGGAACTGTAAGTTGAGCTTAACGTAACTCCACACAGCCGTATTAGTTTTGCGGGGATCCCAAATTTAGACATGGTATTGTACAGGCAGCTTCTGCTCTTGCACTCAAAAGCAGCTTTAAAATCAACAAAAAGGTGGTGTGTGTCGATTTGCATATCGAGTGTTTTTCCAAGAACTGGACGCGCTGTGAAAATATGGTCTATGGTGGACTTACCAGGTCCAAAGCCACACTGATAAGGTCCAATCAGTTGGTTCATTAAGGACTTCAGTCTTTCACACAGTATTGTCGACAGGACTTTGTATGCAATATTAAAAAGGCTTATTCCGCGATAACGGAGGGATCTCCCTTCTTGTGGATTGGGCAAAGTACACAGAGATTCCAATCTTCGGGCATGTATTCATCAGACCAAATTCTGCTTAATAGCCGGTACATGCGCCCGACCAGCTCTTCGCCGCTGGCTTTGCACTCTGGACATCTGTTACCAAATTTCTATCTTCATCTCTACAGGAACCAGCGTATTTCTCTGCAGCAACCGCGCGGCACTCTTCGTTATACCAGTTGCTCCTGCGCGGGCGGTAGTATCCCACTGCCTCTTTTGTAGAGGTGTCAAACTATCGATAGTCACACCATCGATACTTTTGGTAGTTTTCACAAAAACTATCAATATTCACGATAGTCTCGAAAAAACAAAACTATCGATAGCACTATCGATAGCGCTAAATCAGTTCGGTTGCTTTGTTTTTACAGGATCATAGTGAAATAAATTTTATCTTATAAAAGTTATAATCATTCAAAATTAAATAAATGCTTAGCCAAAATACTTCTTTTTAGAAAGTTCAAAAACAAACACAAGTTATAGAAACAAAACAGGATTTACGATTAACATATGTATGTATTTTGGCTTAAATGCGCGCATATTTGACTATGACGTCGGCATCACACTAAAAAACAAAGATTTTAATTCAAATTAAAAAATTCAAATAATTTCAAAATAATTGGTAGAGATGATCAATAGTCCTACTAAACTATCGATATTTTTGATAGTATAAGAAAAAACTATCAATGAGTATTGATAGTCTAAAAAAATTGAAACTATCGATACTATCGATAGTGCCATCGATAGTTTGACAACTCTACTCCTTTGCAGCGGCACGAAGTGATTTAATAATAATAATCCCAACGGTTTTAACCTCCTTTCCCGCCCATCCTCATGACGTACGGAACCATTATTTTCAATTTTTTCGCCGATTCACGAAAGGTAGGAGTTTGTTAAGGGTCGAGATCTAAAGCTTTTCAGCTACAGAACCAAATTCATCAGCTGATTATTATATATTCATGTTAGTCAATCATTTATTGAGTGAGGATAGTATCGCTTTCTTAATGCTGAAAAACGAAGCAGAAATATCAAATGTTCTGGAATGATAGTTAAAATCCTGGCATAAACAACGGAGCGTCTCGTGTAATTCAAAATTAGCTTTACAAGTTTTCGAAAATAGGGGACAAAAGTGTCTTGATACACGGGAGGGAACAGTAAGGCATTACGCAGGATTGAGAGTCGATTGCGAAATTTCGCGGCTGTCTGCGGTGAATGCTGCTTCTCGACATCTAACTTTCGCAGCGTTGCCTGACGACGTTCTTCATTGCATAGAGGCGCATGCGGACCTTGGCTGCAACAATGTAGTGATCCGAGTCGTTGTTGGCTCCTCGGATAGAACGCACATCAAGAACGCTCGAAGCGTATAGTCTGTCTATCACAACTCGATTTATTTGGTTTTTCCTTCTTTGCTGGTGTGTGGTACTACCAACTACCATGTTCCGTGCCGCGGAAACGTCGACGGGCCTCTCTCCGTTATCGGAGGTGTTGTTATGAAAGCTGAATTTTCCGACTGTTGGACCAACAATGCCTCTCTTGCCCACCCTGGCGTTAAAGTCGTCCTGCATAATTTTATCATCGTGGCGGGGGCGGCGCTCATATGCTTCCTCTAAGCTCTCGTATAAGTGCACTTTGGTTTCATCGTCGTCCTCCTTCTTCAAGGCGTGCACACAAATGAGGCTTTCGTTTTTAAATTGGGCTTTCATGCGGATCGCTCACTCATGCGAGTAAACCTGGAGACGAGGTCTCGTAGTCTCCGTCCAACCACAAATCTCACACCAAATTTGTGCGCCGTCATCCTAGGCCATTTTGTGGCTTTTATTGGTAGGAATTTTTACGTGGCGGGTCCCAATCCCAGCGCACAACCATTACTGGAATGAGTGGCTTTTCAACTGGATTCACGTTTATAGAGCGACCGGCTGGCTGCAAGGCAGATGCCGGCTTGCAGCCGCACCTACTGATGAACAGACGCGGCAGACTTCGGTGAGCCCTTAAACCGAATAAGTCGGTTTGCACTCCGTTCAATTAAAAAAAAGGTGGATTTTGTGAAAGTATTAATGCAATTCTGCTGAAGCTTACAGCTTGCCAGCTGAGCTATTCAAGCGAGAAGCTGATTGGGTGCATGCATCAACTGTTATGTAGAATATGGTCAGATGAACGCATGCCCGACGACTGGAATTTATGTAAGTGTGCTCTGCCCAATCAACAATAAAGGCGCCCCGGCATACGCGCCAACTACCACGGTGGGACTCGAGTGACGAATAAAAGAAACCTAGCTATCTGTATTCCTTTATTTTTAAACTGCTCTTTGGCTTTCAAAGTTAAACTATTTTTTTTTTTTGTTTCGCATGAGGCTCGCTTTCTAGTTATAGGCTAATCGAAAAATTTTTCTTCTGCTTTTTAGCTTTTATGTTGACCTAGATCGCCCTCGCCCGCCTCGCGGAGTTTATGAAATTTCAGCATGCTACATTATGTGTAATTTATTTCAATTAAATTCAACATACTAAAACTATGCGAAAAGCAGGAGATTTAAAATTTCTTAACCATCTTCAAAATATTTGTAAATTAAAACTTCCTTAAATCTCTCTCTTGTGATAATTTTTCATACTTTCATGTTGGTTTGAAATGAAGCCATTTAAAAACTATTTCGATTGATACCAGTATTGTTTGATTTTTACCTTTTAAACCGTTAGTTCCTATAATTCACCTAGAATTTGAATTTTCAAACATGTGGAAACTCTTCTACACATACGTATCTTAAAAGTAAAGCCCTTTCAAGACTCTTTCGATTAAAACCTATATTGTTACAACTCACTTAACTTAATTGTAATTAATAATTGTATAAGAATTTAGTTTTAAAACACGTGGCAACCCTCTTCAAATACTTCAGAAAATTCCACATTTTCAAGCAGAACATTTCTACTTTAAATTTGACTTTTAAAACAGGTGGCAACCCTCTTCGTACTATTTTTGCACTAAAACCTTATTCAACCCCTTTCGTCTGACACCTATTGTGATACATATTCCAATTACCTAGTTCCCTTAATTCGAGAAGCATCATATAGTTTGTTGAGTGCGGATGTGTGTTATCGCTGCTCCGTTTGCCACTAGGGAATATCGCGCATTTTTGCTGTATTCAAGTTAATATAATATCACAAGTCTGGTCGAGTGTGAACGCATAGATCAAGCGATTACAGAAAGTGACAAAAACATTCTTTTTGCGAATAATTATTGATTTCAACCAACAAAGGTGAGGTTCGTAGTCTTTGGAAGTTAATTTGCTGGAGATAAACTTTTCTGCGAACATGGGTACTAGATCAAGAAACATACAGTGACGAGCAAAACTGTAACATGGTGTAACACTTTTATTTCAGCCACCGCTATATTTCCAAGTTCTAACGACTTTCATCCTTTTGTTGTATATTCTTGTTGGTACACCCCTACTCCCTCTCTCATAAAGATTTGAAGTCACTACAACAACAATAAAAAAACCAGCGGACAAAAATGTAAATTAAAGCGCTGTGTTGTCTGATCAATGCACTTGTTTCTGGTAGTGTTGTTACAGCTACACACAACCACAGTACAATTTATCAAATTTAATCCAACTTTTTTAGTCTGACTTAATACACGGCAAACTTATCAAAAGTTACCAAAATAAAAAAGTTGCCAAGCTTCCAAGTAATAAAAAATCTCCTTTTTTGGTCACAAGTGACGAAATGTGGCAACCGTGTTCTAGATAGCCGCGTGTGTGTGTGGGTGTGTTCGACTTAGTACACAAATCATTTTGGGTACTCACAGTTCTATATTCCCCATCGTCGTGCGAAGTCAACAGAAGACAAGTCAGCTACCAACCCCGGTCAACGCGCACGCGTCCTAGTATTTTGTATTTGAAATCAGTACGAATTTTAAATCTAGTTAACAAATTACAGGTTTTATATACATATCATTAGATATTTATATGCTGTGAATTCAGAATTGCTCAAATAAAAGGCTAAACACTTTGTAGAATACATTTTGAACTCAAGCAAAAGCATTTCTTTTAAGTGAAAAGAAAGTGTGGAAAAAGCGGAAGCAAAGTGTGTACTGTGAACCAGGTGAGTGGGAAAGGCGACCATTGGATGTATTAAACATGGTAAAATGTTTTCAAGTTACCAGGTGGAAAGATTAACACATTAGATAATATAGAGCTGTGAGTACCCAAAATGATTTGTGTACTAAGTCGAACACACCCACACCCACACACACACGCGGCTATCTAGAACACGGTTGCCACATTTCGTCACTTGTGACCAAAATAGGTAACTTTTTTATTGCTTAGTAACTTGGCATTTTTTTTTTTTATTTTGGTAACTTTTGATAAATTTGCCGTGTATAAAGTCAGACTAAAAAAGTTGGATTAAATTTGATAAATCGTACTGTGGTTGTGTGTAGCTGTGACAACACTACCAGAAATAAGTGCATTGATCAGGCAACACAGCGCTTTAATTTACATTTTTGTCCGCCGGTTTTTATACCTTTCATGAGCATGAAATGGTATTATAACTTTGGTCCGATGTTTGTAAGTACCAGAACAAAAAGAGATAGACCCATGAAAATGTATACTTATATGATCAGAACGTCGAGCTGAGTTGATTTAGCCATGTCCGTCTGTCCGTCTGTCCGTCTGTCTGTCTGTTTGTATGCAATCTAGTCTCTCAGTTTTCGAGATATCCGGATCAAATTTGGTAGGTGGGTGTATTTTTATAATGTATTAATCATTTGTCGGAACCGGAAGAATCGGACCACTATAACATATAGCTCCCATACAACTGATTGTTCAGATATGAGATTTTTCGTTATAATTCATCCATTTATGTAGCTAGGACCATGAAATTTCGCGCTGTTTTCACTCATTATCAACAGAAGACTTACAGTGAAAATAACAAAGATCGGGTCACTATAACCTGCAGCCCCCATACAACTGATTGTTCAGATATGAGGTCTTTTATCATAACTCCTCCATTTATGCAGCTAGGAACATGAAATTTCGCACCATTTTCACTCATTATTAACAGAATACTTACAGTGAAAATAACAAGGATCGGATGACTACAACATATATCTTCCATACATCTGATTGTTCAGATATGGGATTTTACTGTAAAACTCCTTTATTTGAACAGCTAAAACCGATAAATTTCGTAAGATATTTTATAAATAATAATACAAAGTCTACTGAGAAAATCGTCAAAATCTATGCTGTATAAGCTTTATCTCCTATAGCACTGATTGTTAAGATACCAGTTTTTGCCATATATCTCCTTTATGTACGAAACTAAACCCAATAAATTGTGTTACCGGTTTACATACCGATCACATAGCGGTGAAAATCACTTAGATTGGTGCTATATAAAGTATATCTTCCATACCTCTGATTGTTTAGATGCGATTTTTTATATAAGTATGTAACTCCTCTATCGATGTATGCAGATGTATTCAAAAGTAGTAATCTGTCAAAGTAAAATTTGCAGATGTTCATGAAAGGTATGAAGCCTTCGGCATAGCCGAAGACAGCGCTGCTCTTAGTTGTTTATTGTTGTTATAGTGACTTCAAATCGTTATGAGAGAGGGAGTAGGGGTGTACCAACAAGAATATACAACAAAAGGATGAAAGTCCAGCAAATTAACTTCCAAAGACTACGAATCTCACAGATAGATGGCGCTCAAAACGTATGAGGAACAGCCGATACAAAAAACAGCTGATAAGAGAACAGCTGATGAAAGCACAGTGGAAGAAAATGCAGTAACGGGCACGTTGAGGTGTTATGGTTTTTGATGATTTGTGTGTTTATGTTTTGNGCGTTGTATATTAAAAAGTTTTTTTTATATTATTTATTTCTTCTTTTGTCGGTTGAAATCAATAATTAATCGCAAAAATAATGTTTTTGTCACTTTCTGTAATCGCTTGATCTATGCGTTAACACTCGACCAGACTTGTGATATTATATTAACTTGAATACAGCAAAAATGCGCGATATTCCCTAGTGGCAAACGGAGCAGCGATAACACACATCCGCACTCAACAAACTATATGATGCTTCTCGAATTAAGGGAACTAGGTAATTGGAATATGTATCACAATAGGTGTCAGACGAAAGGGGTTGAATAAGGTTTTAGTGCAAAAATAGTACGAAGAGGGTTGCCACCTGTTTTAAAAGTCAAATTTAAAGTAGAAATGTTCTGCTTGAACATGTGGAATTTTCTTAAGTATTTGAAGAGGGTTGCCACTTGTTTTAAAACTAAATTCTTATACAATTATATTATAAGTTAAGTGAGTTGTAACAATATAGGTTTTAATCGAAAGAGTCTTGAAAGGGCGTTACTTTTAAGCTACGTATGTATAGAAGAGTTTCCACATGTTTGAAAATTCAAATTCTAGGTGAATTATAGGAACTAACGGTTTAAAAGGTAAAAATCAAACAATACTGGTATCAATCGAAATAGTTTTTAAATGGCTTCATTTCAAACCAACATGAAAGTATGAAAAATTATCACAAGAGAGAGATTTAAGGAAGTTTTAGTTTACTAATATTTTGAAGATGGTTAAAAAATTTTAAATTTGCTTTTCGCACAGTTTTAGTATGTTGAATTCAATTGAAATAAATTACACATAATGTAGCATGCAGAAATTTCATAAACTCCGCGAGGCGGGCGAGGGCGAGGGCGATCTAGGTTAACATAAAGACTAAAAAGCAGAAGAAAAATTTTTCGATTAGCCTATAACCAGAAAGCGAGGCTCATGCAAAACAAAAAAAAAAATAGTTTAACTTTGAAAGCCAAAGAGCAGTTTAAAAATAAAGGAATACAGATAGCTAGTTTCCTTTTATTCGCCACTCGAGTCCTACCGCGGTAGTTGGCGCGTATGCCGGGGCGCTTTTATTGTTGATTGGGCAGAGCACACTTACATAAATTCCAGTCGTCGGGCATGCGTTCATCTGACCATATTCTACATAACAGTTGATGCATGCACCCAATCAGCTTCTCGCCGCCATACTTGAATAGCTCAGCTGGCAAGCTGTAAGCTTCAGCAGAATTGCATTAATACTTTCACAAAATCCACCTTTTTTTAATTGAATGGAGTGCAATGGGGTATAGCCGTACCAGTTGCACGGTTGTACTCAATCCCGACCCTTGCGTCCCGGTTCGCGTACTCTAGGTAACGTGAGCAACCCATGTTCGAGATGCGGTAACTAACCCGAGTGGTAACTAAACCACGTCAGAAAGAGAGGAAGCTGCGGTGGGGCCACTCCGACTTACTCGGTTTAAGGGCTCACCGAAGTCTGCCGCGTCTGTTCATCAGTAGGTGCGGCTGCAAGCCGGCGTCTGCCTTGCAGCCAGCCGTTCGCTGTATAAGCGTGAATCCAGTTGAAAAGCCACTCATTCCAGTAATGGTTGTGCGCTGGGATTGGGACCCGCCACGTAAAAATGCCTACCAATAAAAGCCACAAAATGGCCTAGGATGACGGCGCACAAATTTGGTGTGAGATTTGTGGTTGGACGGAGACTACGAGACCTCGTCTCCAGGTTTACTCCCATGAGTGAACAATCCTCATGAAATCCCAATTTAAAAACGAAAGCCTCATTTGTGTGCACGCCTTGAAGAAGGAGGACGACGATGAAACCAAAGAGCACTTCTACGAGCGCTTAGGGGAAGCATATGAGCGCCGCCCCCGCCACGATGATAAAATTATGCAGGACGGCTTTAACGCCAGGGTGGGCAAGGAAACCATTGTTGGTCCAACAGTCGGAAAATTCAGCTTTCGTAACAACACCTCCGATAAAGGAGAGAGGCTGGTCGACGTTTCCGCGGCACGGAACATGGTAGTTGGTAGTACCACACACCAGCAAAGAAGGAAAAACCAAATAAATCGAGTTGTGATAGACAGACTATACGCTTCGAGCGTTCTTGATGTGGGTTCTATCCGAGGAGCCAACATCGACTCGGATCACTACATTGTTGCAGCCAAGGTCCGCATGCGCCTCTGTGCAATGAAGAACGTCGTCAGGCAACCCTGCGAAAGTTTGATGTCGAGAAGCAGCATTCACAGCAGAGCGCCTCGAAATTTCGCAATCGACTCTCAATCCTGCGTAATGCCTTACTGTTCCCTCCCGTGTATCAAGACACTTTTGTCCCCTATTTTCAAAAACTTGTAAAACTAATTTTGAATTACACGAGACGCTCCGTTGTTTATGCCAGGATTTTAACTGTCATTCCAGAACATTTGATATTTCTGCTTCGCTTTTCAGCATTAAGAAAGTGATACTATCCTCACTCAATAAATGATTGACTAACATGAATATATAATAATCAGCTGATGAATTTGGTTCTGTAGCTGAATAGCTTTAGATCTCGACACTTAACAAACTCCTACCTTTCGTGAATCGGCGAAAAAATTGAAAATAATGGTTCCGTACGCCATGGGGATGGGCGGGAAAGGAGGTTAAAACCGTTGGGATTATTATTATTAAATCACTTCGTGCCGCTGCAAAAGAGGCAGTGGGATATTACCGCCCGCGCAGGAACAACTGGTATAACGAAGAGTGCCGCGCGGTTGCTGCAGAGAAATACGCTGGTTCCTGTAGAGATGAAGATAGAAATTTGGTAACAGATGTCCAGAGTGCAAAGCCAGCGGCGAAGAGCTGGTCGGGCGCATGTACCAGATATTAAGCAGAATTTGGTCTGATCAATACATGCCCGAAGATTGGAATCTCTGTGTACTTTGCCCAATCCACAAGAAGGGAGATCCCTCCGTTATCGCGGAATAAGCCTTTTTAATATTGCATACAAAGTCCTGTCGACAATACTGTGTGAAAGACTGATGTCCTTAATGAACCAACTGATTGGACCTTATAAGTGTGGCTTCGGACCTGGTAAGTCCACTACTTCCAGATTGAAGACATCATGGTATTGCGGCAGAGACGGATAACTGCCTCCAATGTCGGCTCTGCCACAAGTATCACGCGCTCAGGAAGTGCCCGGCCTTTAAGGAAAGCTAGCCATTTAGTTTATTGTACCTCAGATAACATATTCCGAAATAGTCAACAACATGGCGGCGACAACATTTCTGAAGTATAAGTAAACAGCCGAATAGGAGGATACAATAAGCTGTGAAGAAGTAATTTTCTAAATATTAAATTTTTCGATAGGAAACGTGTTTTAATTGTGAAAATATCTTCTTCTTATTTTGCACTACCACCGTTTGCCGGTTTGGGCCGAGAACAAAAAACTTCACCAGTTGCCTCTCTCCTTTGCAGATTTGCGCCAGTTGTTCATCCCAAGTGTGGACATGTCCTCCTGCACTTGGTCCTTCCATTGAGTTCGTGTGCGCCCTTGCTTTCGTTGTCCACCTATGGGTGTGCAGTCAAAGGATATTTTCACCGGAGCGTCGTCATCCATAAGTACAACATGTCCAAGCCAGCGCTCAGTGGTCCAATGTGCAAAGCTAGGGTAATTTAATTAAATTTTTTGTTTGTAATTTTTCAATCAAATTTTTATCAAATATGCAAGAATATTGTCTACTGAAGAGTGAATGATACTTTGTTTGAAAAAATTTGGGTACATATAAACATAACGGTATCCAAAAGTCAAAGTAAGCAATAAGTGAAAAATGAAATTGTGCGTGGAACGAAAACTGAGTATTTTTAAGGCTCAATAACTTGTTTAAAGAAATTTTGTTTTAACTTCATTTCTTTCTCCGTCATTGTTTGAAGTAAGAAAATTCAGGAAATGTAAAAATTATTACCGAAGTGGAGGCACATATTTTTTTGGAGCTGATAAAGTTTTAATCTTTTTGGTGAATGCCAAATTATTATTATTATTTTTTGTTTTTGTAGAAGAAATCTTTCTTACATGGCGGAATATAGATCACTTGCTATACTTATTCTCTCAATTGATGTATATACTAATAGAATCCACAAAAAAAATTCTGCGGCTATCTGCGGCACCCATACATTTATTTTCAATTTTCAAAACGACTCCTAAAATTTCGAGACAGGAAATTTTTGATTTTTGGCTGTCGACCCCTCAAAATAAAAGACTTGATGGAATAATGGATTTTGTACCAGTTTAGGATATAGTGATACAATCAAATTTGTTAAATTGAAATCATACGTGCGAACTTAATTCAGAATTTGGACATAAAGTGGACAAAAGTTTTCCGAAAAAGATAGCGGTCTGTTACTGCAAATAAAGATTGGCTCGAATTTGAAATAGACTTGTCACAATTTGTATGTTCTAAGTTTGGTAAGCCGACATTCTCTGCTGGTAGGCCAGCTAAAAGTTTTGAAGATTGTTGCCAAAAAGTTAAAATGAAGAAAGCTAATGAGATTTCGAAAGTTATCGAACCAGATGTATTTATTTTTGGCCACTGAACTAAAAATGAGATCTACAGCTACACTACTTAATGAGCTTTTAAGTGCTTCTCCAGAAACAGGTACTGCTATTAAGAAGGTCATATTGGCAAAGAAGAGTCCTAAAGGTATTTCGCTTGAAGAAGCTCTCGCACCAATAACACCGGCAAAAAAAAAAATTAGTGTGATGTGCGTTTGACCGGACCTACCTATGGTTATTGTATTTCGAACCGCAGAATCCGACTTTTAATTCATTTTGGCCAATATAACTTCTAGATTTCGAGAAAACTTCAAAAACCCGTTTTTTATTGCCAATTTTCACCATTTTTACGTTTTTTTTTGAAGTTTTCTCGAAATCTAGGAGGCATACTGGCCAAAATGACTTCAAATTCGAATTCTGCGGGTCGAAATATATAACCATAGGTAGGTCCGGTCAAATGCACATCACACTATATTTTTTTGTGTGCCGGTGTATTCGGCACAAATTTATCAAAGCATCAGTATTGTTTACTTACTGAGGGCCATTTTCTAATGTAAGCAGTAAAGTTTCCTTTACTAACAGAGCAGATAAATTGTTCCTAACTTTAAAGTGTTTTGGTTTTCTTATCTTACCGGTAAAAATATATTTGTTATTCCGTAGAGTGAAACTTCACTACATTCGTCATATAATTTCAAAGGTTGACAATGCAACATAAGCAAATATAGAGCAAGAGCAACTGTTAGCAAAAACCAAAACCTTGGTAGAAATATCTCATATATCTGACTCATGAACCAAAACCGAACCAAAATTTAAAGTGAGCAACAATTTATCGATTCGAGAAATTAATGCGCTGATGAGAAAACGAAAACTCGTATATCGAGACGATAAAGTGGCCGGTAATCTAAAGGTTAGATGAGGAAACGGCCCTAAAAGTTGTTAAGCTTGATCTGACTTTTAAGCAGCTTTTTTTTTTTATACATATACCAGCAGACCCGGCGAACTTCGTCCCGCCTAAAATTTTTATATATTTTATTGAAACTTTTTGGTCCAACATTTTCACCAACAATTCACGTTTACGATTTTCATTGGCACATTTGTCTGCTAAGATCAAGGTTTGGTGGTCATTTGCCTCTTTAAATAACCTAAGGAAAGTGTTATATCCATTCTTGAAATTCTCCAGTTGTGCGGCATTTCATAGCACGGTTATTCGCAAAGCGAAATAAATTTTTTCCCTGGCGGCAACAATGACCCGGTTCTATAGTGAATGTCCTAGAAACTTTACAGTATAGTAGGTGGCAATTTCAAAATTGGTGCGAATCATTGTTCTACAGAAATGCAATATACATATACTTATTTCAGACGAAATACCTTAAAAGTTTGAACGAATAATAATATTGGAAAATCACATCCATTGGGCCAATTGCAACGCAGGATGGTCGATATAATCAATGGTGCAACAGGTCGATTTAATCTGAGCTTCACGGCCCCTTGTCTCACTTGGCTATTTTTAGTAATAGCTCGACTTCAGCACCACTTGGCAGCACGTTTTTGCAATAGTATTGCATACATATTTAAAACATTAGCCAAATAGGATCATAAATAAGAATTTTAGTAATAACTCAAATACAGCGCCAACTGTCGGATTAAATTGTGAAACTAAACCATCCAGAGTCCCACTCAAACACACAAAAAGTTTCGTTAAAATCCGTACAACCATTTAGGAGGATTTCACTCACAAAAACACCTACAGAAGAATAAAAAAATTTATTCAAAGGTAGCTAAAGGTCGGTAGGTTTGTAGGCCTCACACCTCTTTTCAAATAGCCCAAATTTTCTCCATGAGTATGGGCTTGATTTCAACTATATACATATCTCCATACGAAGTTCCAGTACTGTGCCATGAATACTTTCAGAGATATGCAGTATAAAAATTCGATTTATATGGGAGGAGCCACGCCCCCCTTTCCAACAGCTGCCCTCTTTCTGCATGAGTATGCGATTGATTTCGTATATCTCCATACCAAGTTCCAGAACCCTACCATGAACACTTCCAAAGATAGGCAGTATGAAAAATTCGGTTTGTATGGAAGATGCCACGCCCCCTTTTCCAATAGCTCCAAAACTCTAGAACTCTTCCAAAAAATTTCCAGAGATAAGCAGTATGAAAAATTCGGTTTGTATGGGAGATGTCAAACCCCTTTTTACTATAGCTAAAATTTTTCTCCAAGGGTATGCGATTGATTTCGTATATCTCCATACCAATTTCCAAAACTCTACCATGCACACTTACAGAGATACGTAGCATGAGAAATTCGGTTTGTATGGGAAGTGCCACGCCCCCTTTACATATAGATTATTTTCAGCCTAAAACCATCCTTGGGAGATGTGCGGCAGGTGGCATTTTCAAAAAAATCGGTTCAGCCGCTCTTGAGCCTTGCGAAAACTAACAAACGGCTTTCTAAATATAAATTAGTTGAGATATTTTATATATTATAATTATATTTTGACAGTATCCGTTGTTTCTGATTGGCGCAATAAAATCTTGCCTAGTGACGGATTCCCCCCTTGATATGGTCGTTACTTAAAGCTATTTATATTCGAAATTGCATGAAAATTGGAAAACAGGAATCTATAAGCTTATCCAGGCAAAAAGCTACCTACGTACCTAATTTTAAGCAAAGCGGACCATAAATACGATTTCTTCGAACAGATCGGTCCCTGATCGACTTCTCGGACAAAATGGATCATATATGCTAATATATGCTAAAAAGCTACCTACGTACCGAATTTTAAGCAAATCGTACCGTAAATACGATTTTTTCGAATAGATCAGTCCCTGGTCCACTACTCCGAAAAAATGGACAATATATCCTAATATATGCTAAAAAACTACTTACGTACCGAATTTTAAGCAAATCGGACCATAAATGCGATTTTTTGGAATAGATCGGTCCCTGGTCCACTTCTCGGAAAAAATTGATCACATGTGCTAATACATGCTAAAAAGCTATCTGCGCACCGAATTTTAAGCAAATCGGACCGTAAATTCGACTTTTTCGAATAGATCGGTAAAAAGTTTTTTTTATATTATTTATTTCTATTATTAGAATGTTTAACTTTCAGGTGTGCTCGTCCTTAGGTTATAAGTTTTCATTAAAAATCGGCCTCGAACTCAATAAAAATTGTTGAATATAATTGTTATAAGGCCATAAAAAAACAAAAAAAAAAAACAAATTCATCCCAAATAGTTAAAAAAGTTTTAGGTATGCAGGTATCTATAACCGTGCGCAAGTGCTTAAAAAATGTACCATAAATTGACGAAAAATTTAACGATTTTTTAATTATATGGTTGGTAGGCTTGGTCGCTATTCGATCTTGCCCATTTTATGAGCAGAAGTTGTTAGTCATTCATACATAATTTGTGTAAAATTTCAACCCGATATCTATCTTAGTTCTTAATATAATAATTAAATGACCCTAATAGAGCAGATTGTACCACTGTGCTGCGCAATCGTTAAAAAGTTCATATAGTTCGTTATTCCATCTTCTTCGGTAATCGTCGCCCCCGCGAACGGGGCATAGGTCTTTGCGAAGAATATTTCTCTCGAAAGCCCTAAAGACTTTTTATATTTGTTAGACATCTTCCATGTTTCTGCGCCATATAAAAGGACGGGCATGATGAGAGATTCGTAGAGCGTGGTTTTTGTTTGTCGAGAGAGGGCTCTGCTTTTAAATTGCCTACAGAGCCCAAAGCAGCACATGTTGGCAAGTGTTATTGGTGGTGTTTATGCTGGATCCTAGGTAAACAAAGTCCTTCACTACTTCAAAGTTATGACTGCCAACAGTGACGTGTGTGCCAATACGTGTGTGTCAGGAGGTACTTTGTCTTGTTCACCGCCAGACAAACCTCGGTAGCTTTTTTTTAAGCTCCAAATTGCTGCGCTGACATCCCTGAGTTTCAGGCCGATGATGTCAATATCATCTGCATTTGCCAGCAGCATCGTGCTTTTGCTGTATATGGTGCCGCTGCGTTTCAGTTTGGCTGCTCTTATAACGCTTTCCAGCATCTGATTGAAAAAATCGCATAAGAGTGAATCGCCTTGTCTAAAACCCCGTTTTGTCTCAAACGGCGCGGATAGGTCCATCCCAATTGGGACGGAACTGTAAGTTGAGCTTAACGTAACTCCACACAGCCGTATTAGTTTTGCGGGGATCCCAAATTTAGACATGGTATTGTACAGGCAGCTTCTGCTCTTGCACTCAAAAGCAGCTTTAAAATCAACAAAAAGGTGGTGTGTGTCGATTTGCATATCGAGTGTTTTTCCCAGAACTGGACGCGCTGTGGAAATATGGTCTATT
>NW_016158499.1:79288-87260 GCF_001687245.7 Rhagoletis zephyria | reverse complement strand
GTATCCCACTGCCTCTTTTGCAGCGTCACGAAGTGATTTAATAATAATAATCCCAACGGTTTTAACCTCCTTTCCCGCCCATCCCCATGGCGTACGGAACCATTATTTTCAATTTTTTCGCCGATTCACGAAAGGTAGGAGTTTGTTAAGTGTCGAGATCTAAAGCTATTCAGCTACAGAACCAAATTCATCAGCTGATTATTATATATTCATGTTAGTCAATCATTTATTGAGTGAGGATAGTATCACTTTCTTAATGCTGAAAAGCGAAGCAGAAATATCAAATGTTCTGGAATGACAGTTAAAATCCTGGCATAAACAACGGAGCGTCTCGTGTAATTCAAAATTAGTTTTACAAGTTTTTGAAAATAGGGGACAAAAGTGTCTTGATACACGGGAGGGAACAGTAAGGCATTACGCAGGATTGAGAGTCGATTGCGAAATTTCGAGGCGCTCTGCTGTGAATGCTGCTTCTCGACATCAAACTTTCGCAGGGTTGCCTGACGACGTTCTTCATTGCACAGAGGCGCATGCGGACCTTGGCTGCAACAATGTAGTGATCCGAGTCGATGTTGGCTCCTCGGATAGAACCCACATCAAGAACGCTCGAAGCGTATAGTCTGTCTATCACAACTCGATTTATTTGGTTTTTCCTTCTTTGCTGGTGTGTGGTACTACCAACTACCATGTTCCGTGCCGCGGAAACGTCGACCAGCCTCTCTCCTTTATCGGAGGTGTTGTTACGAAAGCTGAATTTTCCGACTGTTGGACCAACAATGGTTTCCTTGCCCACCCTGGCGTTAAAGCCGTCCTGCATAATTTTATCATCGTGGCGGGGGCGGCGCTCATATGCTTCCCCTAAGCGCTCGTAGAAGTGCTCTTTGGTTTCATCGTCGTCCTCCTTCTTCAAGGCGTGCACACAAATGAGGCTACCGCCCGCGCAGGAACAACTGGTATAACGAAGAGTGCCGCGCGGTTGCTGCAGAGAAATACGCTGGTTCCTGTAGAGATGAAGATAGAAATTTGGTAACAGATGTCCAGAGTGCAAAGCCAGCGGCGAAGAGCTGGTCGGGCGCATGTACCAGATATTAAGCAGAATTTGGTCTGATCAATACATGCCCGAAGATTGGAATCTCTGTGTACTTTGCCCAATCCACAAGAAGGGAGATCCCTCCGTTATCGCGGAATAAGCCTTTTTAATATTGCATACAAAGTCCTGTCGACAATACTGTGTGAAAGACTGATGTCCTTAATGAACCAACTGATTGGACCTTATAAGTGTGGCTTCGGACCTGGTAAGTCCACAATAGACCATATTTCCACAGCGCGTCCAGTTCTGGGAAAAACACTCGATATGCAAATCGACACACACCACCTTTTTGTTGATTTTAAAGCTGCTTTTGAGTGCAAGAGCAGAAGCTGCCTGTACAATACCATGTCTAAATTTGGGATCCCCGCAAAACTAATACGGCTGTGTGGAGTTACGTTAAGCTCAACTTACAGTTCCGTCCCAATTGGGATGGACCTATCCGCGCCGTTTGAGACAAAACGGGGTTTTAGACAAGGCGATTCACTCTTATGCGATTTTTTCAATCAGATGCTGGAAAGCGTTATAAGAGCAGCCAAACTGAAACGCAGCGGCACCATATACAGCAAAAGCACGATGCTGCTGGCAAATGCAGATGATATTGACATCATCGGCCTGAAACTCAGGGATGTCAGCGCAGCAATTTGGAGCTTAAAAAAAAGCTAACGAGGTTTGTCTGGCGGTGAACAAGACAAAGTACCTCCTGACACACACGTATTGGCACACACGTCACTGTTGGCAGTCATAACTTTGAAGTAGTGAAGGACTTTGTTTACCTAGGATCCAGCATAAACACCACCAATAACACTTGCCAACATGTGCTGCTTTGGGCTCTGTAGGCAATTTAAAAGCAGAGCCCTCTCTCGACAAACAAAAACCACGCTCTACGAATCTCTCATCATGCCCGTCCTTTTATATGGCGCAGAAACATGGAAGATGTCTAACAAATATAAAAAGTCTTTAGGGCTTTCGAGAGAAATATTCTTCGCAAAGACCTATGCCCCGTTCGCGGGGGCGACGATTACCGAAGAAGATGGAATAACGAACTATATGAACTTTTTAACGATTGCGCAGCACAGTGGTACAATCTGCTCTATTAGGGTCATTTAATTATTATATTAAGAACTAAGATAGATATCGGGTTGAAATTTTACACAAATTATGTATGAATGACTAACAACTTCTGCTCATAAAATGGGCAAGATCGAATAGCGACCAAGCCTACCAACCATATAATTAAAAAATCGTTAAATTTTTCGTCAATTTATGGTACATTTTTTAAGCACTTGCGCACGGTTATAGATACCTGCATACCTAAAACTTTTTTAACTATTTGGGATGAATTTGTTTTTTTTTTTTGTTTTTTTATGGCCTTATAACAATTATATTCAACAATTTTTATTGAGTTCGAGGCCGATTTTTAATGAAAACTTATAACCTAAGGACGAGCACACCTGAAAGTTAAACATTCTAATAATAGAAATAAATAATATAAAAAAAACTTTTTACCGATCTATTCGAAAAAGTCGAATTTACGGTCCGATTTGCTTAAAATTCGGTGCGCAGATAGCTTTTTAGCATGTATTAGCACATGTGATCAATTTTTTCCGAGAAGTGGACCAGGGACCGATCTATTCCAAAAAATCGCATTTATGGTCCGATTTGCTTAAAATTCGGTACGTAAGTAGTTTTTTAGCATATATTAGGATATATTGTCCATTTTTTCGGAGTAGTGGACCAGGGACTGATCTATTCGAAAAAATCGTATTTACGGTACGATTTGCTTAAAATTCGGTACGTAGGTAGCTTTTTAGCATATATTAGCATATATGATCCATTTTGTCCGAGAAGTGGACCAGGGACCGATCTGTTCGAAGAAATCGTATTTATGGTCCGCTTTGCTTAAAATTAGGTACGTAGGTAGCTTTTTGCCTGGATAAGCTTATAGATTCCTGTTTTCCAATTTTCATGCAATTTCGAATATAAATAGCTTTAAGTAACGACCATATCAAGGGGGGAATCCGTCACTAGGCAAGATTTTATTGCGCCAATCAGAAACAACGGATACTGTCAAAATATAATTATAATATATAATATATCTCAACTAATATATATTTAGAAAGCCGTTTGTTAGTTTTCGCAAGGCTCGAGAGCGGCTGAACCGATTTTTTTGAAACTGCCACCTGCCGCACGTGTCCCAAGGATGGTTTTAGGCTGAAAAAAATCTATATGTAAAGGGGGCGTGGCACTTCCCATACAAACCGAATTTCTCATGCTACATATCTCTGAAAGTGTGCATGGTAGAGTTTTGGAAATTGGTATGGAGATATACGAAATCAATCGCATACCCTTGGAGAAAAATTTTAGCTATAGTAAAAAGGGGTTTGACATCTCCCATACAAACCGAATTTTTCATACTGCTTATCTCTGGAAATTTTTTGGAAGAGTTCTAGAGTTTTGGAGCTATTGGAAAAGGGGGCGTGGCATCTTCCATACAAACCGAATTTTTCATACTGCCTATCTTTGGAAGTGTTCATGGTAGGGTTCTGGAACTTGGTATGGAGATATACGAAATCAATCGCATACTCATGCAGAAAGAGGGCAGCTGTTGGAAAGGGGGGCGTGGCTCCTCCCATATAAATCGAATTTTTATACTGCATATCTCTGAAAGTATTCATGGCACAGTACTGGAACTTCGTATGGAGATATGTATATAGTTGAAATCAAGCCCATACTCATGGAGAAAATTTGGGCTATTTGAAAAGAGGTGTGAGGCCTACAAACCTACCGACCTTTAGCTACCTTTGAATAAATTTTTTTATTCTTCTGTAGGTGTTTTTGTGAGTGAAATCCTCCTAAATGGTTGTACGGATTTTAACGAAACTTTTTGTGTGTTTGAGTGGGACTCTGGATGGTTTAGTTTCACAATTTAATCCGACAGTTGGCGCTGTATTTGAGTTATTACTAAAATTCTTATTTATGATCCTATTTGGCTAATGTTTTAAATATGTATGCAATACTATTGCAAAAACGTGCTGCCAAGTGGTGCTGAAGTCGAGCTATTACTAAAAATAGCCAAGTGAGACAAGGGGCCGTGAAGCTCAGATTAAATCGACCTGTTGCACCATTGATTATATCGACCATCCTGCGTTGCAATTGGCCCAATGGATGTGATTTTCCAATATTATTATTCGTTCAAACTTTTAAGGTATTTCGTCTGAAATAAGTATATGTATATTGCATTTCTGTAGAACAATGATTCGCACCAATTTTGAAATTGCCACCTACTATACTGTAAAGTTTCTAGGACATTCACTATAGAACCGGGTCATTGTTGCCGCCAGGGAAAAAATTTATTTCGCTTTGCGAATAACCGTGCTATGAAATGCCGCACAACTGGAGAATTTCAAGAATGGATATAACACTTTCCTTAGGTTATTTAAAGAGGCAAATGACCACCAAACCTTGATCTTAGCAGACAAATGTGCCAATGAAAATCGTAAACGTGAATTGTTGGTGAAAATGTTGGACCAAAAAGTTTCAATAAAATATATAAAAATTTTAGGCGGGACGAAGTTCGCCGGGTCTGCTGGTATATGTATAAAAAAAAAAAGCTGCTTAAAAGTCAGATCAAGCTTAACAACTTTTAGGGCCGTTTCCTCATCTAACCTTTAGATTACCGGCCACTTTATCGTCTCGATATACGAGTTTTCGTTTTCTCATCAGCGCATTAATTTCTCGAATCGATAAATTGTTGCTCACTTTAAATTTTGGTTCGGTTTTGGTTCATGAGTCAGATATATGAGATATTTCTACCAAGGTTTTGGTTTTTGCTAACAGTTGCTCTTGCTCTATATTTGCTTATGTTGCATTGTCAACCTTTGAAATTATATGACGAATGTAGTGAAGTTTCACTCTACGGAATAACAAATATATTTTTACCGGTAAGATAAGAAAACCAAAACACTTTAAAGTTAGGAACAATTTATCTGCTCTGTTAGTAAAGGAAACTTTACTGCTTACATTAGAAAATGGCCCTCAGTAAGTAAACAATACTGATGCTTTGATAAATTTGTGCCGAATACACCGGCACACAAAAAAATATAGTGTGATGTGCATTTGACCGGACCTACCTATGGTTATATATTTCGACCCGCAGAATTCGAATTTGAAGTCATTTTGGCCAGTATGCCTCCTAGATTTCGAGAAAACTTCAAAAAAAAACGTAAAAATGGTGAAAATTGGCAATAAAAAACGGGTTTTTGAAGTTTTCTCGAAATCTAGAAGTTATATTGGCCAAAATGAATTAAAAGTCGGATTCTGCGGTTCGAAATACAATAACCATAGGTAGGTCCGGTCAAACGCACATCACACTAATTTTTTTTTTTGCCGGTGTTATTGGTGCGAGAGCTTCTTCAAGCGAAATACCTTTAGGACTCTTCTTTGCCAATATGACCTTCTTAATAGCAGTACCTGTTTCTGGAGAAGCACTTAAAAGCTCATTAAGTAGTGTAGCTGTAGATCTCATTTTTAGTTCAGTGGCCAAAAATAAATACATCTGGTTCGATAACTTTCGAAATCTCATTAGCTTTCTTCATTTTAACTTTTTGGCAACAATCTTCAAAACTTTTAGCTGGCCTACCAGCAGAGAATGTCGGCTTACCAAACTTAGAACATACAAATTGTGACAAGTCTATTTCAAATTCGAGCCAATCTTTATTTGCAGTAACAGACCGCTATCTTTTTCGGAAAACTTTTGTCCACTTTATGTCCAAATTCTGAATTAAGTTCGCACGTATGATTTCAATTTAACAAATTTGATTGTATCACTATATCCTAAACTGGTACAAAATCCATTATTCCATCAAATCTTTTATTTTGAGGGGTCGACAGCCAAAAATCAAAAATTTCCTGTCTCGAAATTTTAGGAGTCGTTTTGAAAATTGAAAATAAATGTATGGGTGCCGCAGATAGCCGCAGAATTTTTTTTGTGGATTCTATTAGTATATACATCAATTGAGAGAATAAGTATAGCAAGTGATCTATATTCCGCCATGTAAGAAAGATTTCTTCTACAAAAACAAAAAATAATAATAATAATTTGGCATTCACCAAAAAGATTAAAACTTTATCAGCTCCAAAAAAATATGTGCCTCCACTTCGGTAATAATTTTTACATTTCCTGAATTTTCTTACTTAAAACAATGACGGAGAAAGAAATGAAGTTAAAACAAAGTTTCTTTAAACAAGTTATTGAGCCTTAAAAATACTCAGTTTTCGTTCCACGCACAATTTCATTTTTCACTTATTGCTTACTTTGACTTTTGGATACCGTTATGTTTATATGTACCCAAATTTTTTCAAACAAAGTATCATTCACTCTTCAGTAGACAATATTCTTGCATATTTGATAAAAATTTGATTGAAAAATTACAAACAAAAAATTTAATTAAATTACCCTAGCTTTGCACATTGGACCACTGAGCGCTGGCTTGGACATGTTGTACTTATGGATGACGACGCTCCGGTGAAAATATCCTTTGACTGCACACCCATAGGTGGACAACGAAAGCAAGGGCGCACACGAACTCAATGGAAGGACCAAGTGCAGGAGGACATGTCCACACTTGGGATGAACAACTGGCGCAAATCTGCAAAGGAGAGAGGCAACTGGTGAAGTTTTTTGTTCTCGGGCCAAACCGGCAAACGGTGGCAGTGCAAAATAAGAAGAAGATATTTTCACAATTAAAACACGTTTCCTATCGAAAAATTTAATATTTAGAAAATTACTTCTTCACAGCTTATTGTATCCTCCTATTCGGCTGTTTACTTATACTTCAGAAATGTTGTCGCCGCCATGTTGTTGACTATTTCGGAATATGTTATCTGAGGTACAATAAACTAAATGGCTAGCTTTCCTTAAAGGCCGGGCACTTCCTGAGCGCGTGATACTTGTGGCAGAGCCGACATTGGAGGCAGTTATCCGTCTCTGCCGCAATACCATGATGTCTTCAATCTGGAAGTAGAAGCAAAGGCAGAGAAACGAGGAGTACTTGGGTACAATATTTAAACGGGAAGTTAAGACCCTTAATATTCAAAAGGAAAAGATGTATAGAATTATTTATTGTCCTTTTGGAAGGAAGCACAATTTGACAAGTGGCCGCATGATAACTCCATTTTGCGTACGGATTTCTACGACACGTGTGTGGTTATCAGGGCCGTGGCCAACGTTTTCGATTCGTCCCAATCGCTACTCGGTGGGAGGGGGAGTGAATCTTCTTTGATCACGACGAGGTCGCCTGGCGGAGGACCGCGTTGTGGGGTTTTCCACTTGTATCCCTTCCAGAGGCGACTAAATTGGTGGTGAAGTGCTTTTACTTTCTCCCACCGGTTTAGTAGAGAGAGGTCTCCTCGAAGGAGGTGACCCGGAGTAAGCGCTGTCATATCAGCTGGGTCTTGGGAAAGTGCGGACAGAGGCCTCGAGTTGAGGACTGCTTCAATTCGCACCAGAAGCGTCGTGAATTCTTCGAAAGTAAACTTGTGGGTTGCAGCGGTTTTCTTTAAATGGATTTTAAAGCATTTCACTGCAGATTCCCACAAGCCGCCCATATAGGGAGCGTATATGTATATTGCCAGTTGATGCCTTGAAGGGCATATTTTTTGACAATGTCTGCGGAACATTCGTTAAGGAATTTAACGAAGTCGCGCTCTGTTGCGCGCTGGGCGCCAATGAATGTTTTTCCATTGTCGATCATCATTTGAAGGGAATCCTCGTCTGCACACGAAGCGGGCGAATGTTGCTCGAAAAGCCTTGGTTGTAAGATCCGAGAATTGCTCGAGATGCACGAGGATTGAGAGCAAGAAGAGGACTTTTTTGTAAAGTGT
>NW_016158499.1:67357-79278 GCF_001687245.7 Rhagoletis zephyria | reverse complement strand
CTCACGAAGCGGAACATGTACGCAGTCACGCAGAGTGCTCGAGAGAAAGAAGAAAAGCGATCAAGAAAATCCATGTGGCAAGAGATCCATTTTGGTCCGTGCCACCAAAGTGGGGAATTTGCCAAGTCCTGCGGTTTGCAACCACTGGTGCCGAGGTCGGCTCTATTGTCTTGGCTGGCAACATGGCGCCATGTACCGGTTGGAAGATATTCCCGGATTTGGGAGGTACGATTGGATACATACGTCTTCCATGTACATGGTGGCTTTTCAAGCCAAGCTAGCACAATCTCTGAATCTCACCATAAGAATGTGTTGCACGATTCAAATTTGAGCTGTTTTCGAACAGTTGCGACCAGTTTTGCGAATAAGACTGCACCACACAGCTCCAGGCGTGGCAAGCTTACCGTCTTCAATGTTGCGACTTTGCTTTTTGCAACCAAGAGAGTGGAATATCTTTGGTTGCTAGCATCTACGCGCATGTAAATCGCAGAGCAAAATGCCTTTTCCGAGGCATCGCAAAACCCATGGGTTTGGGTATCTTGCACCGGAGGGAAATTAACCCATCGAGGGATTTCGATGTAGCAGACGGCTGGCAGATTTTCTGCGAACTGCTGCCATTTTGCTAAGACTATGGTTTTGGCACATTCGTCCCAATCAAGGCCCTCCAGCCAAAGTTCTTGAAGCAGAATCTTTGCTTGAATCATCACTGGCGACAGCCATCCTGCCGGGTCAAAAAGTTTTGCGACAGAGGATAAAATTTGTCGCTTTGTGACGCCATTAGTGATCGATGCAGGCAGAATGGTGTGGGAAAACTTATCGGTGAGTGCGTTCCATTGTATACCAAGAGTTTAGGTTGTGGAAGCGCTCTCAAATTTCAAAAAGTTGGAGTCGAGAAGATCCTCCTTTGGAAATTTTTCTAAAATGGCCGGATGATTGGCCGTTAGTTTCTTGAGTATGAAACCAGCTGACCTAAGCGCTTTGATCACTTGAACAAGTGATTCAGTGGCGTTGTAAATATCATGACTTTCGGATAGGATGTCATCCACATACGCTTCGGTTTTAAGTATTGTGGCAGCCAAGGGAAATGTAGCTATCCTATCATCTGCTAATTGATGCAGGGTGCGGATAGCGAGGTATGGAGCACAATTAACGCCGAACGTTACGGTTTTAAAATTATAATCGGTGACAGGAGCGTCAGCCGATGTGCGAAATAAGATTCGCTGAAAATCTTTATCGTCCTCATGGATGAGTATTTGACGATACATTTTTTCTATGTCGCCATTTAACCCGAATCTGTGCATTCGCCACTGCAGAATGGCTGGAGTGTGGGACCAGTGTGCAACACGTCATTCAGGGATTTTCCTGACCCAGATGTTTTTGAAGCGCTGAATACCACGCGCACTTTGGTGGTCACCTTATCTGGTTTGACGACCACATGATGTGGCAAGTAGGAAGAGAAGTATTTTCCATTGGAAATTATCTCGCATGGCTTCGTGCACTCGTGTCGAGATATTCTTGCAACACATTATTGTACATTGTGGCTAATGTTACGTTTAAATTGGCCCCATTTAACTTGTTAAATGAAATAGAGCTTTTTGGAAAACTCAATCGTCCACATTAAACATTTGTAGTTAACTTTGACGGTTGTTTGATTACTAATAAAAATTCGGGAAAAATATTCAAAATCAAGTTTTTGTGTTTCAATTTCTTTTGTGCGAATGTCTGCTTAATGATATTACCGCATACGGATTACTTAGAGATTTCAAAATGTTTTGTTTGTATGCACTATTTATCTCTGCGTACGATGAGAGCTAATGGAAAATAACTAATTACCGCCTTGGCCTCTTTTTTGGCTGCCAGACATGCATACAATTTTGATATTTTTTGATAATTTTTAAATTCCAATATTTTTCAGAATATAAATTTTTTGAACGTTGGCGTGTCAAATGAAAGCTTTTGGGTCTTTCTGATTGGTCGGAGCAGAAAGCTTTCCGATACAACTCTGCGCTGAACTGGTTTTCAAACGAGTTAAATGATTTAACTGGTTCAATTTTCCAACAACAATTGCATGCGATTTAACTTGTTTATGAACATGTTTTGTTCATTTACTTGGTTCAAGCCCATTTAACATGTTTAGCTCGTCAATTTGAACGTAGTATAAGTCTCCTTTTTTCTGAAGCGATCGCTCCATACTGAAAAAGTGGTGGAGTGCAGCAGACCGAAAGTGGCCCAGAGACAGATTTTTTGGAAATTCTTCCTTGAATAGAAGTCGCACAATGTATCGACCGTTTGGGGCACGAATCGTTGTTGTTGCATACATATTTGCACATGCCTGATCTTCAGGGGAAATTTGTGGAGGTTGTGGTTTCTCCTCCTCTTCCCAAAACTTTCTAAGCTGAGAGCTGAGAGTTTTATTCGAGCACTCTTCTACTTGTGTCGAGAATGACACCACATTTTCGGTTATTGGACCACTGAGAATCCAGCCAAATATTATTTTTGCGCAAGTATAGTGTCGCAAATCTTTTGTATACCTTCCAGCAGCATTTGTGGAAGTATATCGCTGCCGATTACCATATCAGTTTGAGCTGGTATGTGATAGCTTGGGTCAGCAAGTTCAAGGATCTTGAATCGCTGGCAGTTTTCACGGCTAATGGTGAATAATTGTTATAAGGCCATAAAATAACAAAAACAAATAACTTAAGGGCGAGCACACCTAAAAGGTAAACATTCTAATAATAGAAGTATTAACAAAAACCAACAAAACCAACAACCACATGATCAAGTGAATTGCAGCGGAATAGCTGCGCTGGAAAATAAGCAACAAGAATTAACAAGGCGAACTTAGCACAGTGCGTAGGCAACTGGCTGAGTCAGTGGGCTCTTCGGTTCGAATCCTACTGAAAGAAGTCTGATTAGGAAATGTGGTGATTTGCGAAATAGCTATCACTTCTACCATTTTTCAAATTATTGTTGCTTTCCCACAATAAGTTTTCATTAAAAAATGGCCTCGAGCCCAATAAAAATTGTTGAATATCTATTCTATCTATCTATTATATATAATACGCGAAGGCATTTTTTGTGCAGCCTAAAACATCTGCACCGTTCGCTCGATTTTCAAAATTGGGATGTCAAATTAGCGCTTGGCCTGTAGATGTGCAATAAGGTTTTATTTTTTCGAAAAGAGTTGCCACCTGTTAAATAATTAAACTCAAGTTATTTACTAATCAATGCCCTCTGCTCCGAACCGTCCGTTTGATTTTCAAAATAGAGGTACCAAATTAAAGGGCTTAGAGCGTGGATGTTCAAAAAGGTTTTACTTTTTCGAAAAAAGTTGCCACTTGTTAAGAAATTAAGTTCAAAATAATACGCGAAGACATTTTTTGTTCCGCATAAAAGATCTGCACCGTTCGCTCGATTTTCAAAAATGGGGTGCAAAATTAAAGCGCTTGGCGTGTAGATGTGCAATAAAGCTTTATTTTTTCGAAAGGAGTTGCCACCTGATAAAAAATTGCATTCAAATAATTTAATAATCAATGTCAGCAGATCCACACCGTTCGTTCGATTTTCAAAAGTGAGGTGCCAAATCAAATGGCTCCGGCTGTAGGTGTGCAATAAGGTTTAACTTTTTCGAAAAGAGTTGCCACCATTTAAAAAATTAAGTTCAAATTATTTTAAAAGCTAAACCAATTATTATAAAATGGGGATAAATGGAAATAGTTTTGACAAGTAAGAAAGTCTAAGTTCGGGTGGAGCCGAACATTAAATACCCGGCGCATGTATTAAATATATGTTTTTTCACCTTTCCGAAAGCTACCGCTAGATGGTAAGCCGGGGTGTATCAATTTTGAGTAAATTAGCGTCCTTAAATTTCGAAATATTGCAGTTTCAAGCCGTAATTTTAGTCGGATTTCAATAATTTTCAACGTTTTGCTTTCATGTGGCAAGCACAACAAAAATACCGAGTTTGGTACTAATTGGTAAAGCGGTTACCGATATACATATATGTGGCAAGCACAACAAAAATACCGAGTTTGGTACAAATTGGTAAAACGGTTACCGATATACATATATGTGATCATAAGTGGGCGGTGTCACGCCCATTTTCCAAAATTTTACCATAAACGTATTTCTTGGTAAAGAATTGTTGCAAGCATCAATTTTGAATAAATTAGCTTTAATATTTACTGATTTATCGAAGATTTCGTATTTCTCTAAATTACCGTTATATGGGATGTGGGCGTGGTTATTGTCCGATTTTAAAAATTTTCGGCCATTTGGTATGCTGTGCGAAGGCCAACAACTGTGCCAAGTTTGGAAGAAATTGGTGCAGCGGTTACCAAGATATACACATGTAACCATAAGTAGGCGTGGCTACGCCCATTTTCCAAAAATTTATAATATTCTTACTTTTCATCTAAAAGCTGTTGTAAATATCAATTTTGAGCGAATAATCTTCAGTAGTTACTAAAATATCGCAGTTTTCGTATTTCTGGAAATTACCGTTATATGGGAAGTGGGCGTGGTTACAGTCCGATTTCGCCCATTTTCAATACCAACCTACCTTGGATTACCAGAAACCTACATTCCAAATTTCGTTGAGATATCTCAATTTTTGCTCGAGTTATCGCGTACACGGACGGACGGACAGACGGACAGACTGACGGACCGACAGACATGGCTTAATCGATTTCTCTATTCATTCTGAGCATTTATGTATACATTTGTCTATATCTAGCTCGATTCGTTTTGGCTGTTACAAACAACCGTTATGTGAACAAAATTAATATACCCTTGTGCACAAGTGCGCTCGGGTATAAAAATGTTTGTTTCTTAACTTAACTTTATGAGGGTTGCCACCTGTTAAAAAAATTCAAATTCAATTTGAGTTAGGGGAATTAGGTAATAGAAATATGTATTTGTGCAAGACGGTAAAGGTTAAGTATGTAGTAGTTTGTAAACATTTTGAAGAGGGTTGCCACCTGTGTGAAAAGTCTAATTTATATGAAGTATAAAAATATGGATGTCAAGCGAATGAATCTTAAGAAATCTTTAGTTGGAAGGTTTAGAATATTTTTAAAGTGTTTGAAGAGGGCTGCCACCTGTTTAAAAATTATGTTCAAATTATTTAAATAGTTAAATCAATATTTTCTAATTGGGTACCAATCGCAGTAGTTTTGAAAATACTTTGTTTCTTAACTGCATGTAGGAGGGTTGCCACCTGTTTAAACAATCAAATTCAATTTAAATTAAGGCAGTTAGGTATAACAATATGGGTGTCAGACGAAAGAGATTTAAGAAGATTTTAGATTGAAAATATTTTTAATAGGGTTGCCACCTGTTCGAAAAGTCTAATTTAATTCAATTATCGATATAAAACAAAAAAGTGTTACGAAATCTTAGTTTGCACGTTGAGAATATATTTTATGAGCTTGAGGAGGGTTGCCACCTATGTAAAAAGTTAAATCCAAATTATCTGTTATATAATACGCGAAGGCATTTTTTGTGCAGCCTAAAAGATCTGCACCGTTCGTTCGATTTTATTTTTGACCTGATAAAAAATTGCATTCAAATAATTTAATAATCAATGCCATCAGATCCACACCGTTTGGGCTTAGGGTGTGGATGTTCAAGATGGTTTTACTTCTTCGAAAAAATGTTCCACCTGTTAAGAAATTAAGCTCAAATTAATTAAAATGTTAAATCAATTATTAAATATGGGTATCAATCGAAATGGTTTTGAAAAGGCTTTATAACTTAACTACGTATAGGAGGGTTGCCACATGTTAAAGAAATGTAATTCAATTTTAATTAAAGGAATTTGGTAAGTGAATAAGGTATCGCTATATGGGTGTGATGCAAAAGAGGTTTAAGAAGGTAGTAGTTTAAAAATATTTTGAATAGGGTTGCCACCTATATGAAATACTAACGATGGATGTCAAATGAAAGAGCTTCAAGAAATACTTAATTTGACAATTTAGAACATTTTTGATGTGTTTGAGGGTTGCCCCAGTTTAAATGGCTAAACTAAAATTATTTAATAAGTTAAATGGGTTACTAACCGATGGTTATAAATGGCAATGGGTTTAAAATCCTTTATTTAGGAACTAAATTGAGGAGGATTGCCACTTGTTTAAAGATAAATTTCCACTTAATTCATCAGTTATATGAAATTTTAGTTAGAAAATAATTTTTAAGATGGTTGCCGCCTGTTTTGAAAGTGGTATTTCGTTTAATTATACATAAGTTACATGAAATTTTAAAATAGGGTTATCAAAAGAACGAGTGTTAAGAAGTCTTTAAGCTGAACATTTTTTTTTTTTTTGAAAAAGTTAAGCTCAAATTATTTAATAAGTTAAATGGATTGTCAAAAGATGGGTATCAATCGAAATGGGTTTGAAAATAATTTTTTTCTAAACTGTATTTAGGAGAGTTGCCACGTGCTTAAAAAAATTCAATTCAACTTAATTCATCAGTTAATTGAAATATGTATAACAATGCCAGGCGAAAAATTTTAGTTTGAAAATACTTTTAAAGGGGTTGCCACCTGTTCGAAAATAAATGCAATATCGAAATATTAGTGTCAAACGAAAGAGTTTTAAGAAAACTATATGCTGATAATATCTTTAATTAGAGTTGCCATCTATTTTTTTTAAGACCATCACATCTGCACCGTTATTTCGAATTTCCACAATGAGAAGTCAAATAAAAGGAGTAGGATTCTACATAGATGTGCACAGGTTTTATTTTTTTAAGTTACTGGGAGATTTGAAATTTGATGAAATGAAAACCGACACCATGCGAGACCTCTCTCACTGAGAAATGGTTTAGATTAATTATTAGCAATATTGTAGTGAGGTTTTTGAATAGGGTTTCACCTGTTTAAAAAATTTAATTAAACGCGCGTTTTGACGCCATGTGGGTTCACTAGTAATTGTTATAAGGCCATAAAATAACAAAAACAAATAACTTAAGGACGAGCACACCTAAAAGTTAAACATTCTAATAATAGAAGTATTAACAAAAACCAACAAAACCAACAACCACATGATCAAGTGAATTGCAGCGGAATAGCTGCGCTTTATTGTAGTTGGCTTAACAAGTGAAATAGTGGAAAATAAGCAACAAGAATTAACAAGGCGAACTTAGCACAGTGCGTAGGCAACTGGCTGAGTCGGTGGGATCGTCGGTTCGAAGTCTGATGAGGAAATGTGATGATTTCCGAAATAGCTATCACTTTTACCATGTTTTCAAATTATTGTTGCTTTTGCACAATAAGTTTTCATTAAAAAACGGCCTCGAGCTCAATAAAAATTGTTGAATATACTTATATGAGCAAATCTAAAAAACAGGTAACCGTTGTGCTTTATTTTCACTACTAAATCAAGCTGGTTGCTTTTAAATATAATTCATTGACGTAAACTTGAAGCCTCAAAAAAAAAATTTGGATCAATTTGCTGTATAACTTTTGAATTGTAAGTGTTTAAATTTAAAAAAATAATGAAAACAAGTGAATTTTTTATGTAATTTTTAAGAGGGGCACAATTAATTATGTCATAACTTTTGAAGCACACCGTATTCTGATTTGAAATTAAATGGGCATTTAGCACTTATGTGTACACTTCATATGTAGTAGGGAAGAAAAGTGTGCCTTAAAAAATAACGAAATGGCAAGTAACTCAAAGTCTAAATTCTACATTTCACAATTTTCAAAATTTTCGGTTTATCGCGTATAGGTTTTGAAGCATTAAATTTTAAGATCTCTTTAAGTATTTTNCACATCTGCACCGTTATTTCGAATTTCCACAATGAGAAGTCAAATAAAAGGAGTAGGATTCTACATAGATGTGCACAGGTTTTATTTTTTTAAGTTACTGGGAGATTTGAAATTTGATGAAATGAAAACCGACACCATGCGAGACCTCTCTCACTGAGAAATGGTTTAGATTAATTATTAGCAATATTGTAGTGAGGTTTTTGAATAGGGTTTCACCTGTTTAAAAAATTTAATTAAACGCGCGTTTTGACGCCATGTGGATTCACTAGTAATTGTTATAAGGCCATAAAATAACAAAAACAAATAACTTAAGGACGAGCACACCTAAAAGTTAAACATTCTAATAATAGAAGAATTAACAAAAACCAACAAAACCAACAACCACATGATCAAGTGAATTGCAGCGGAATAGCTGCGCTTTATTGTAGTTGGCTTAACAAGTGAAATAGTGGAAAATAAGCAACAAGAATTAACAAGGCGAACTTAGCACAGTGCGTAGGCAACTGGCTGAGTCGGTGGGATCGTCGGTTCGAAGTCTGATGAGGAAATGTGATGATTTCCGAAATAGCTATCACTTTTACCATGTTTTCAAATTATTGTTGCTTTTGCACAATAAGTTTTCATTAAAAAACGGCCTCGAGCTCAATAAAAATTGTTGAATATACTTATATGAGCAAATCTAAAAAACAGGTAACCGTTGTGCTTTATTTTCACTACTAAATCAAGCTGGTTGCTTTTAAATATAATTCATTGACGTAAACTTGAAGCCTCAAAAAAAAAATTTGGATCAATTTGCTGTATAACTTTTGAATTGTAAGTGTTTAAATTTAAAAAAATAATGAAAACAAGTGAATTTTTTATGTAATTTTTAAGAGGGGCACAATTAATTATGTCATAACTTTTGAAGCACACCGTATTCTGATTTGAAATTAAATGGGCATTTAGCACTTATGTGTACACTTCATATGTAGTAGGGAAGAAAAGTGTGCCTTAAAAAATAACGAAATGGCAAGTAACTCAAAGTCTAAATTCTACATTTCACAATTTTCAAAATTTTCGGTTTATCGCGTATAGGTTTTGAAGCATTAAATTTTAAGAACTCTTTAAGTATTTTTTGTATTCTACAAACAATTACGAAAAATTTGATGCCTTAGCAAGAGGTGTGCTTTCAGAATAAACTAACTTTTAATGATAAAATATTCTGCGATCTTGAGCGTAATTTTTATTCCAAAAACACCTTAATTGAAGGCACATTTGGAAAATACCTCGAAACGATCTAAATCTTTCTATAACTGCTAGTCCTTATAAAATTACATATACCTGTAAAATGCATCAAAAAATTTGTAACCAGAAGTGTGTAAAAACCCTGATTTTTTACTTTTAATGATGCCCCTTCTTTTAGTCAGAATATTTCGAGAGTGGTATCAAAGCAACTTTTTTTCGACAAATGTTCTGATAGTTGCTCTTACTTAATTGGAGTCTTCTAAATTCAATGACGTCCTCAGTTTTACCCTATTGGCTCCACTTTTCGAGATAGCGGTACTTGAAACTTTGCTTAGATTTTAACTGTTTTATAAAAAAGTGCCTGAGTTTTGAAGATATTTTAATAAAATTTTGCACATAACCGTTTTTTAATATTACCTTAACTATTCCATAAAATCATCGAAATCGGTTCACTAAAACATCTAGCTCCCATACAACTGCTTGATCAGAGACGTTGTTTTGCGTTATACCTCCTCCAATTAAAATTTAGTATAGGTTCCATTTAACATATAGCACGCATACAATTTTTTATTCAGATATGAAGTTAGAGTTATAGCGCAAAAACACATATCTGAGTAATCAGTTGTATTGGAGCTATATGTTAATGTGAACCTATTTCGATAATTTTAAGGAATAATTAAGGTAAAATTAAAAAACTGTTATGTGCAAAATCTTAGTAAAATAACTTCAAAACTGATGGAGTTATTTATAAAATAGTTAAAATGTAGTCATATTTTCAAAGTACCGTTATCTCGAAAACCGGAGCCAAGCTGGTAAAACGGGGCATGCCATTGAATTTAGAACGTCCCAATTAACTTTCAAAATCTTTGCTCAAATTTTACAACTTGAATAGCGTAATTTGCACCCAGCTTATTCTTTTGTTTTCTATTTCATGTTTATTCCTCGTCTAACTTTTGAAGCACTTGATGAAAATGAATTACACTTATATTAATTAAGAGATTACGAATAAAATGATATATAAAACATAGGTGTGCTCACAAATTTAAAAATTAAATTTTTTTTTTAAGTGTACCTCCATTTTAGATTTGCCCATATCTTGATTTTAATACGTAAAAAAGGCAATAAAAATGCATTTAAAGCTTTAATTTGTTTTTTTTTGATTCCAGATTTTTACAAATGTCTTATCCACACTTTTGTTAGTTTTATAGAGAAAATAATTTTCGCACTGAGGCCCACTTTCCCATGGAACCTCCCATATGTAGATTTTGATATTATATTTTCTAATATTTCATAACCAATAAATATGTATATAAGACACGAACATTTACCATGATCGTCTGCCTGGTACTGTGATCAAGAAAGAATGAATAAATGAAAAATTATGCGTTATTCAGTATTACTTGAATCATGAATGAAAATTTATTCCTCATTCGAAATTACTTGAATGATGAATAAAAATGTATTCGTTATTTGAAATTACTTGAACAGAATAAAAATTCATTCGTTATTCTAAATTATTATTATTTATTATTATTATCAACAAACAGGACGCTTACAGACTATATGACAAATATATACATAGAATAAGGGAAACCATTATGACAAGTGCCTTATGAGTAAATTCTTAAAAGTAAACTTTGAGTAAGAAAAATCGAAGTCTAAAGATGAAGAATAAGCATTAAATTGGCAGAGAGTCCTCCTTAAAGGAGCATTCATACCATAAACAGTTTTAACAACACCCACAAAAAAAAAATCATTACAACGAAGAATACGTGAGGGAACATTAAAACGAATTTTCATAAGGAGGTGCGAGTAATCTATAGAGCCTGCAATTATATCAAGGACAAAGCACATCGATAACAGTACGCCTGGACTCTAAGGACATGAGATTTATCAACAAACAACGAGAACGATAGGACGGAATAGGGTCTACAAACAGACTCCAATCTGTTCACATGAACTGTATGAAAAGGTCTCCAAACAAATACCGCGTATTCCAACCTCGACCGAACTAAAGACGAATACAACAGTTTGAGAGTATAAGGATCGGAAAATGACGAGCAGTTGCGACGAATAAAGGCCAACATCGCGAATGATTTAGAAACCATAAAGTTTATGTGGGTGGTGAAGGTGAGCTTGGAGTCAACACCCCAAGTCTTTATAATCAGTAATTGATTTTAGCTACTAATACTAATCACTTTTGCAAAAAAGGTATAATGACATTTACCAATATTGAGGGACAAACGATTACGCGCACACCAACAATACAAATTATCAAGCTCACCCTGGAGAATCAATGAGTCTTCTATATTTTTAATTTCATAGTATATCTTCAGGTCATCCGCATATAGAAGAAAGTTACACTTTGAGAAACAGGAAGATATATCATTAATAAAGAGAACAAATAATAACGGACCTAAGACACTACCCTGGGGAACACCAGAGGAGGAGACAAAAGAATAAGACGATACATTATCAAAACGAACAACACGGCGTCTATTATACACATAGGATGTGATCCACTTCAGAAACTCTGAATGAAAGCCCAGGCCTTCAAGTTTAGCTATCAATAATAATATCCCAACTGTTTTTACCCTCCATTCCCGCCCATCCGCACGAGGGGCGCAGTCCGCATGACGTACGGAACCAATATTTTAAATTTTTGCGCCGAGTCACGATAGGCAGAAGTTTGTTAAGTGTCGAGATCTAAAACTGTTCAGCTACAGAACTAAATTCATCAGCTGATTTTATGTATTTATGTCAATAATTCACTTATTGAGAGAGGAGAGTATCGCTTTCTTAATGCTGAAAAGCGGATCTGATATATCAAACGTGCTGGAATGAGAGTTAAAATCCTGGCATAAGCAACGGAGTGGGTCGTGCAATTCAAAATTGGTTTTACAAGCTTTCAGAAATATGGGAC